>NC_053395.1:42489255-42738863 GCF_905171765.1 Bufo bufo
TGGAATTTTTTTAGGCCCCTAAGTGGACCCCAATATGCAATCATTACATAGCAGTGCAATTTATATAAAGTAATGTAATTTTATCCATTACCATATACGAGGGGTATTCAAAAAGTTATCTACCTGAATATGAAAACAACATTTTCTGTGAAAATTAAAAGTGTAACTGTCATTCTTTTTGTAATATACTTTAATTACTGAAATCGCACATTTCTGTTAGAAAAATAGCTCTAAAGTGGCCCATTTTGAGCCTTAACAATGCTCCTCTGTCTTCTATTTACATAACAGTGGAGATGATTGAGATGTGTGAATACATTCTATATTTTGTATCTCTAGGACTGTGTAACTATGATTTATTTAGTAGTTGCTTTAAGCTGCTTGTTCCTTATCTCAAGCGCTTCCTCTCCCCCTTGGCTAACCAAGCTGTCTGAAGAGAGAAGAAGAGCACTGCCCACAGTTGTCCTCTCCTCTGGTTACAGATGTGCCAGGAGTGATGTATAGACTGTTGAAGAATGCTTGAGCCAATTACTTAGCTAGATGATTCACATGTATACTCACTGCCTATAAAAAAGCACCTTCTTGAAGTGTCATACATGACGTAAGCAGAATTCATGTTAGTAAGACGCCATTATAACATGGCGCCGGTGCACAGATGTTTACATTAATTCACATACCAAAGTTTGCAAGACAGTGCATACTGTGCAGAAGCCAAGTGTTATCTTATCTCCTTTTCCTTCTTAGCCAATGAATTAATGGCATAAGTCTCAGAGGGGGATGCCCCCCCCCAAGATGTATAAACCACTTTACTCATTGTAACAAACATAGAGACTGTCTTTGACCTGCCTGTATGTCAGCGTATGTCTCTGCCACGCGTGGATATTAACCCCTTGGGGTACCTTGATTTGGAGTGTATCTTAAATGCTTTAATTTAAGCAACTTCAACAGTTGGCGCCCAGAACGTGAGGCCCCAGATGAAGGGAGCATCAACAGCTGACAAACAAGAGCCCCAGGACTTGACGAACGGCAAGGGAGGGAAAGACATGCGGACATAATCTCCGACTGACCTGTTCATAAAGATGTGCGGAGCTGCCTGACCCTTAGGGGAAGACATGCAGAGGTAATCTCTGCCTGACCTGTACAGGAAGACGTGCGGAGCCACCTGACCACCAAGGGGGAAGACGTGCGGTGAGAAGTCCTGGGCGATAGATAGTCAGATTGAGCCAACCAGAGGGGAGGGTAAATCCTTTGTCTGCGGAGGAAAGGGTTAAAGGTGCCTGCTCACTCCTATGTTTTGTGTGTGTCAGTCTGTAACATTGCTGTTGAAATGGGCCAATCCCAGACGTATGAAGGAGGACAATATACAGCTCCTCAGCTAGTAGCCAGAGAAGAAGGAAATAAGCATGTGAAAAACTGTAAGAAGTTGATGAAGATTGCAGGATGTGATATTAATGGAGAACTGAATGTTGAAATATGGAAAAAGAGTGTTACAGAGATGTCGGGGAAAGTTGAGCGATGAAGGATTGTTAGCTGCGGCACAAGCATGGCACCGAACGGCAAGTCGATTCATGGTGCTTAGAAACAAAATATTTGGCAGCCCCCCCCATTGAAAAGTGCCCTCCCCCAACAGAGACCTGTGGGGTGGATCTGTAGTGTCTGCGGACAAACAAAATCTCGAAGTCTCAGGAAAGTTTGATGGCTCCTTGAGACATAAGAGAGGGAGGGGGGGCTGATGGCTCTGGTGGGATAATTTCATCCCCCAACTTTAACGGAGAAGCATATAGTCTGCTAGGCAAACATTCCTTAGATAAGAGATGCAGGCAATGCAAAAAGTTATCAAGAAGGGGGGAGGGAATATGCTATGCAGAGTAAGTAATGTGATATGTGTAATAACCTTTTGCAAAACGAAGAAAGGTGAAGATTGCTTAATAATTTTCTTTCTTCTTTCCCAAGCAGCTAACTTAATGTGGGAATCCAGCGTTTAACAAAATTATTATATATATGTGCAACACCAATTAAGACCACGTGGCATATAGGATGATTTGGATTCAACAAAAATTATTGTATGACTATAACTTGTATGCTGTCTTGTTATAAGATTTCGATTAATCACAGAGTGAAGACCAGAAGGCGTTGGAAATAACAGCAGAACAGCAACAGAGATCATCAACAATTCTGGGTGTGGTGTGTCTATCTGTTTTCAGGAAAGCTGTGTTTGTTTGTGCTGCAAGTTTTATGATGAAACAAAGAAAACTGTGTGGCTGGGATGGAAGCCATAAATTATTCAGTGGAATGCGAGTTGGTGTGGCTTTGAGTTGTAGTTAAGTCGAATATTTGTGAAGACTGATGGATGCTTAGCAGAGTTGTGTGTGCAGTTTGTACTGCAGGAATAAGGGCGTGGTTATGAGCTGTTTGTGAAAATGAATAAATGATGCTGCAGCAAGAAATGCACAAATGAAAATGTGAATGTGTATGGAGTATGATATTTGTTTTTATATAATATGCGCATTGGGGATTTTTATTTTATTTTTCTTGGAAGATTTTGTGTTTTTATTGGTGCCAAAAGTGTTGATTGAGCTCTACATTTTTTAAATCGAAGTCAATGAAATGTTCCTTATGGCCCCTTCATGTGTTCCTGTCTGTACTGTCAGATCTGTTCGTTTCAATGTTTGTAGTTATGTGTTATATGTTAAATGTTGTGCTAACATCAGATCTGTCCTCATGAACAGTCGAGACAATACTGACAGAGAGGGAGGATTACACCGTCCGACTGGAAGGGGTGGACTTTGATGACTTAGAGGAGAGAGGGAGGAGGACAGGGTGGATGTCACAGACAACGACAGCCCTTGTGCCCATCCCCTAGTTACAAGACACCCCCATGAAAGAAGAGAAGTCCTGTGTTTCAGTCTATTAAATTCCACATTAGGAAAAGCTGGGTACTTCTGTAAACCAAAATGCAGAGTAACATCAAACAGCATTGTTGGTTCAGTGGTGCCAACCACAGGTAGTGTTCCTCGGGCATTGCCTCAGCCCTGATGCCAAACGTCTCATTGAAGCGAGGAAAAAGTAAGTTGGCTACCCTATAATGGTCCTGGGAGATGGACCTGCAGAGTCTGTGGGACCCAGAACCCAGAAGAGAGAGAGTTGTGCTGTGTGTGGTATTCCTCGTCAACACCACACGAGAGGATTGTATTCTGTGTTGCCTGGATCACTGTCCGTCCCCACAGACATCATTAGTCATTAGGACGACATAAAGACAGGTGAGGGGGAAAATGTTAGACCAAGATTAGGAAACAGGCAATCCAGTATCGGCTGTGCTTTTAAACATTTTAGCAGATTCAAGTCCGGCCCCAATGATGTCCCTCACTCTGGGTGATACAGAATTAGTCCTGTTTTTGATTGATACTGGAGCAGCCAAGACAGTTGTGCACAGCAAACATGTCCTCCCCTGACTTAATCTCTAAGGACACCAGTCTTTTGGTAGACAGTGGATGAGAATGTAGTACACTCACCTTTTTAACAGAACCCATCCGTATTAGATTTGCCCTTAACCAAGAAGTGCTTGCCCGTTTTCTGTCAATGATAATGCCCCCTGGGTACAGACTTGCTTGCAAAAGTACATGCTAGCATATCATTTCAGGAGGACGGCACTGTTAAGCTTACAGGTGCCCTCAATGAACAGGAACTTCGTTTGTTGGTCATTAGTGATAAAACTCCCTGGTCCATGTTTGTAAAGACTTTTTTTGAAAAAAAGGGAGATTGTATCCCCTTTTATCACTTTTTTTTGTACCTTGTGAAAAAGAAAAGTGAGAAGAGCAAACCCACTCCACTGTGATTGATTTGACAAATGTTTTCTTTTCAGTACCACTACATCCAGACAGTAGGTATTTGTTTGCCTTCACACATGAGGGTAAACAGTATACCTGGGTGGTGGTGCTGCCGCAGGGAGCCCAGAACTCACCCAGTATGTATACTGCAGCCATGTCACTCCTGTCCTTTTTAGCTGATCATGGCTGTAAGTGAGAAAAAAAAAAAGAAAAAGAAAAACTTCAATTTTGTTGCATTACTGCTACCTTCCCGGGTGAAACATCTCATCCCTGAATGTAAGAAGGCTGTAAAGGACATCCCTTTGCCCAGAAACATGAATGCACTGAGGACATTTTTGGGCCCTGTTTCTTACCGCAGACCTTGGATACACAAGTTTGATGCAGCCTCTTTATGATTGCTTGTCCTTTAGTTTTTAGTCCCTTCCACCTTATAAATGAGGTGGTAGATGCCTTTTACGCCCAAATCTGGCAATTTTGTGCTCCCCCGCACTGGGCCTATGAGATCATTACATTTAGATTGTATTGTTGAAAAGTGAATGGCCATGCCCCAGCTGTCCTCACCTAACTGGATGGCCAGCAACAATGCCCTGTGGCATATTATTCAGCCAGACTTGGCCCCGTGGCCAGAAGTGCCCCTTTCTGCATCAGAGTTGTAGTAGTTGTACAAGCCATGCTTGATAAAAGCTCTGAGATAGTTCTGAACCACAAAGTGACAGTGATATTACATCTATCCTCATAAAAAGTGCAACCCAAAAATCTTTTTGTTGTCCGCTATTTGAGAATGCAGTGTTCCATTTTGTTGCCTGACAATGTTGCTGTTCAAAAGGTGTAATACTTTGAATCCAGCCACCCTGTTGCCTCTGGAACAAGGTGGGAGGGAACAGTTAGGGCACTTAAACTTTTCTTCCAGATCCAGAGGAAGAAGCACATGACTGTTTGCAGATGATGTCACAAGAGACAGCGGGATGTGATAAATCAGCCATTAGGTAACCCAGATCATGTGCTCTTTGTGGATGGATCGAGGTATGGCCAGGATGGCAGTTACTACACAGATTGGGCAGTAGTGATTAAACATGACACTCTAAAAAAGCATACCACCACACATGTCTGCTCAAGAAGTGGAGCTAAAGACTCTGAAGATGGCTTGCAGATATGCAGTTGGAAAAACAGCCAGCATCTACACTGATTCCAGGTATGCCTTTGGGATAGCCCATGACTATGGGCCCATTTGGAAAGCCAGAGACTTCCTGACTGCTTCAGGTAAACCCATCGGAAATGGGGAAGCAGTGAGGTCTCTGATGGAAGCCCTCATGTCACTAACTTAAGTGGCGGTGATAACTACAAAGAGTCACTGTAAAACAGACTCAGAGGAGGCAGAGGGAAAAGCCACGGCAGATCAGGCGTAAAAAAAATGGCTGCCAAATTGCCTAAGCAGACCCCTGCCTTAGTGGACACAGCTCAGGTCCCTGAAAAAACTCCTCCTGTCTCCCTGCAAGTCCTTAAGACCTTACAGAACTAGGTGGGGAAGTAGGAAAGGGACTAGAGGATGGAAAAGGGGGGCTATAAATGAGGATTGCCTAATACAGTTCAAAGGGAAACTCTGCCTTCCCAGGTCCCTCTACCCCACAATGGCACAGGCAACCCATGGAGTGACGCACCAGTAAAAAAACCTGCTAAGTGTGACTTGGTACATAGCGCAGGGCACACCCCAGGGTTCAGCACTGTAGCAGTCAGATATACCAAGGACGTATGATTTGTGCCCAGAACAACGTGGGCAAGGTGGTTAAGGTACCCCAGGAAAACATGTCTTGCCTCTTTTATTTATTTCAACGCTTGCAGACTACCTTCAACTATCCAAGATGGGCGTGTATGAGTATGTATTGATGTGTGTTTTCAGGATGGCCAAAAGCATACCCAAAGAAGCAAAGAAGATTATGGCCAAAGTTGTATGCAGGTATGGTGTACCTGAGACCATTGAAAGTAACAGAGGTGTTCACTTCACTGGTGAAGTGATGCAGGAGATGATGAAGGTTTTGGGTGTAGAACAGGCCTTACATGCTTCGTACCATCCACAAAGCAGCGGTAGGGTAGAGAAAAAAGGAACTGAACGGGACACTAAAGTTAAAGATTCAAAAAGTTATGAACAGAGTGCCTGCAGGTAGCCCTCTTTTCAGTAAGGTATACCCCTAACCGTAAGACAGGCCTTAGTCCCTATAAGGTCCTTTTTTGGGTCAGCCCCTAGGACAGGATTGTATTTTCCACAGCAGCTCCAAATGCAACATGGTTGTCTGACAGATTATGTGATCAGTTTGTACAAGCATTTGATTAAAATATATTGTCAAGCTTTTGCTTCACTTCCAGATCTTGATAAAGTACCAGGAACCCACCGACTTGTGTCTAGAGATTGGGTGGTAGTAGAAAGACACATTAGAAAAGTCCTCAAATCCTGGTTTGATGGTCCATTCCGAGTGTTGTTGACCACAAACACAGTGAAGCCCAAAGGATATTGGAGTCATTTCAAGAAAGTGTTGAGTCTGGAGACGTTAAAGGATGATGTTTTTTGTTCCCCCTTGTGTGACTGCTGATCCAGAATCAAAAGAATATGGATTTTAAATGAGATAGTAAGAATAGGTGTCACCGCCAGCTCTCTGAGAAACTCTGGCAGACGTTCTTCTGTACCTCTTGCATGATGTTCTATGTTTTGGTTTCACTTTTTCATCTCTTTTCCTTCTCCCAGCTGTCATCTATTTACACTGATTGCCTCCCTTTATATTTCCTCCCATACTGCCTCACTTT
The DNA here is from genome assembly GCF_905171765.1 of Bufo bufo. Classification (NCBI taxonomy): domain Eukaryota; kingdom Metazoa; phylum Chordata; class Amphibia; order Anura; family Bufonidae; genus Bufo; species Bufo bufo. Next base: position 42,495,876 of record NC_053395.1, read on the forward strand.
GCGGTTTATACTACTTCCTGGATTGTGTTCACTGCTAGATGCTGCAACTGCTGGTTCCTCAGATAAGTATTTTCCTTTATTTGTGTTTCCGTGCTGGCTTGATTCTAGGTGACCCTGACTCCCTCCGTATTAAGTGCAGGGAGCCGGTGGTCGTTGACATTATAAACCGCCCAAAACCGTCTTAAGCATGGATCCGGTTTCAGCCTTGATTGACCGCATGCAGGGTCTTTCACTGGAGGTAGCAGATCTCCGTAAAACTGTCTCTCAGTTTCAGGTGACCGGTTCTGCTTGCGTTCATGGAGTTCTCCGGGGGTAGTGAGAATTTTGTTCGTTTTAGAGAGGCTTGCAAACTCAATTTTCGCCTACTTCCTCATTCCTCTGGTGATGAGGAGCAGAGGGTGGGGATCATCATCTCGCTGCTCAGGGATAAACGCGCAGTCTTGGGCCTTTTCGTTGCCGGTGGGGGCACGGCCTCTCCGATCGGTGGATGAATTTTTTGTAGCCCTGGGGCAGATATATGATGACCCGGATCGTATTGCTCTGGCTGAATCTAAACTGCGTAAACAGTCCGCAGAGATATATGCCAGGGTAAACAGTCCGAGATATATTGTTCAGATTTTCGGAGATGGGCAGCTGATACTGGTTGGAATGATGCTGCACTCCGAAGTCAATTTTGACATGGTCTTTCGGAGGAATTGAAAGATGCATTTGCCTTTCATGAGAGACCTGCCTCGTTGGAGTCTGCCATGTCTCGAGCTCTTTGACAGGCGTCTTAGAGAGAGAGGAGAGATCACTCCTTCCTGTCATATTCAGTCCAAGGACAGTGGGGCGGTCTCATTCAGTGCGCAGGGGCCTCAGTCTCTCTCAATCACCTCTGAGCAGGAGGCCATGCAGCTGGGTTTGCTTGCCTCTGATAGTAGAGGATTCAGCTCTCAGAGGAGGGTTTGTTTGTGTTGTGGAGGTATAAATCATTTGGCAAATGTTTTCCCCTCTAGGAGATTCAGGGAGTTTTCTGAGGGTAATAAAGAAACAAAAAGAAAAAAAACCCTCTAAAAACCTTCCATCTGTTACTATTGGCAAGCTTGATGCGGAAATTGAAGGTTTGCCGTTTGCTTGTAGTTCCCGTTTTGTCCTACCAGCCAGGGTGGCGCTAGATATCAAGAACATTGTTTGTGAGATTTTTGTAGATAGTGGAGCAGCTGTCAATCTTTGGGAAAGGATATATCTGTTTTTACTATCGATTCCGCTCCACTTTCTCAAAAATCGTTGAAGGGCATAGTTCACAATATCCGTTTGACTGTGGGTGATGCTCATGTTGAGGATATGTCATGTTTCGTCCTAAGCGGATTACCTACTCCTCTAGTGTTGGGACTACCCTGGCTCACTAAACATAACCCCACCATTGATTGGCAAGCAAGGCAAATAAATGGTTGGAGTGACTTTTGCAGAGAGAATTGCCTCACGGCGTCTCTTTCAGAGGTTTCTACCAAGACTGTACCATCTTTTCTCTCTGAATTCTCGGATGTGTTTTCAGAGTGGTGTCCAGGAGCTGCCCCCTCACCGGGAGTACGATTGCCCTATTAATCTCATCCCAGGCGCCAAGCTGCCAAAATCACGTTTATACAATCTCTCCCAACCTGAAAGCGTCTCTATGCGTACTTATATCTCTGAGAGCCTGAGAAAGGGACACATCCGACCCTCAAAGTGACCTGTTGCCGCTGTTTTTTTTTTTGTTAAGAAAAAAGATGGTTCTTTAAGACCATGTCTGGATTTCAAGGAGCTGAACTATATCACAATTCGTGACCCTTATCTGCTTCCTCTGATCCCGGACCTGTTTAACCAGATTGTTGGGGCTAAAGTTTTTTATAAGTTGGATTTAAGAGGGGCATACAACCTAGTCAGGGTCAGGGAAGGGGACGAATGGAAGACGGCCTTCAATACCCCTGAGAATACCCCTGAGAATTTAGTTATGCCCTTTGGTTTGATGAATGCTCCAGCCGTCTTCCAACATTTTGTGAACAGCATTTTTAATCATTTAATGGGGAAATTTGTTCTGGTGTATCTAGATGACATTTTGATTTCTTCTCCTGATTTCAAAACTCATAGGGACCACCTACGTCAGGTCTTGCTCATTCTGCGGGAGAATAAATTGTACGCTAAACTGGAAAAATGTATGTTTGCGGTTCCAGAAATTCAATTTCTGGGTTTTCTTCTCTCCGCTTCTGGTTTTCGCATGGACCCTGAGAAGGTCCGCGCTGTGCTTGATTGGGAGCTTCCTGAGAATCAGAAGGCGTTGATGCGGTTTTTGGGTTTTGCCAATTATTACAGGAAGTTTATTTTGAATTATTCCTCTGTTGTTAAGCCACTCACTGATATGACTAAAAAGGGGGTAGATTTTTCCTCCTGGTCGGTAGATGCGCCTTTTCTAGTATCAAAGAGAGTTTTGCTACCGCTCCCATCTTGGTTCAACCTGATGTCTCTTTGCCTTTCATTGTTGAGGTGGACGCTTCCCAGGTGGGTGTGGGTGCTGTCTTGTCTCAGGGTCCCTCTCCTGCCAAATGGCGACCGTGTGCCTTTTTCTCAAGGAAACTCTCCTCCGCAGAGAGAAATTACGATGTGGGAGATAGGGAGTTGTTGGCCATCAAATTAGCTTTTGAGGAATGGCGCCATTGGTTAGAGGGAGCCAGACACCCTATTACCGTGTTTACCGACCATTAGAATCTGGCCTACTTGGAATCAGCCAAGCGTCTGAACCCGAGACAGGCCAGATGGTCTTTATTCTTTTCTAGGTTTAATTTTGTTGTCACGTTCCGCCCTGGGCTTAAAAATGTGAAGGCTGATGCCCTGTCACGTTGTTTTCCGGGAGGGGGGAACTTTGAAGACCCGGGTCCCATTTTGGCTAAAGGGGTGGTCGTCTCTGCTCTTTATCCTGATTTGGAGGCAGAGGTTCAGGCAGCCCAGGCAGAGGCTCCTGATCTTTGTCCTCCTGGGAGGTTGTTTGTGCCTCTCGCTTTACGACACAAGGTTTTTAAGGAGCACCACGATACTGTCCTTGCTGGGCACCCGGGGAGTAGAGCCACAGTGGATCTCATTGCTCGGAGATTCTGGTGGCCGGCTCTTCGTAAGACGGTTGAGGGTTTTGTGGCAGCCTGCGAGACCTGCGCTCGTGTCAAGGTCCCTCATTCACGGCCATCGGGTTCTCTCCTCCCGTTACCCATTCCTTCCCGTCCTTGGACGCATCTGTCCATGGACTTCATTACGGACCTGCATCGTTCCTCGGGGAATACTGTGATTCTGGTAGTAGTGGACCATTTTAGCAAAATGGCGCATTTCATTCCCTTTCCTGGGTTACCAAATGCTAAAACGCTGGCGCAAGCATTTGTTGATCACATTGTCAAATTGCATGGCATTCCTTCAGACATAGTTTCTGATAGGGGCACACAGTTTGCACGCAGTTTGTTTCCAGATTCTGGAAGGCTTTCTGTTCTCGCTTGGGGGTTCGGTTGTCGTTCTCTTCTGATTTTCACCCGCAGTAGAATGGCCAGACCGTCAATCAGAATCTGGAGACATATCTGCACTGTTTTGTGGCAGAGAATCAGGAGGATTGGTGTTCTTTTTTGTCCCTTGCTGAGTTTGCTTTAAATAACCGTCGCCAGGAGTCCTCGGATAAGTCACCATTTTTTGGTGCATATGGGTTTCATCCGCAGTTTGGGACATTCTCTGGAGAGGGGTCTTCTGGTTTACCTGATGAGGAGAGATTTTCCTCGTCTTTGTCATTTATTTGGCAAAAAATTCAGGGTAATCTGAAGAGGATGAGTGAGAGATAAAAGCGTGTGGCGGATAAGAGACGTATGCCTGGTCCGGACCTGAATGTGGGTGATCTGGTGTGGTTGTCTACAAAGAATATCAAACTGAAGGTTCCCTTTTGGAAGTTGGGTCTTAAGTTTATTGGGCCTTACAAGATCTTGTCCGTTATCAATCCTGTTGCCTTCCGTCTTGATTTTCCTCAGACTTGGAAGATCCATAATGTTTTTCACAGGTCCCTATTAAAACCGTATGCCCAACCCACTGTACCCTCCTCTTTGCCTCCTCCTCCGATGGTTGTTGATGGTAATCTTGAATTTCAGGTCTCTAGGATTGTGGATTCTCGCATTATCCGCGGTTCTCTCCAGTATCTCGTTCATTGGGAGGGTTATGGTCCTGAGGAGAGGATGTGGGTCCCAGTGGCGGACATTAAGGCCACTCGTCTTATCAGGGCTTTCCATAGGTCCCATCCTGAGAAGGTGGGCTCTGAGTGTCCGGAGTCCACTCATAGAGGGAGGGGTACTGTCACCACCAGCTCTCTGAGAAGGTCTGGCAGACGTTCTTCTGTACCTCTTGCATGATGTTCTTTGTTTTGGTTTCACTTTGTCATCTCTTTTCCTTATCCCAGCTGTCATCTATTTACACTGATTGCCTCCCTTTATATTCCCTCCCATACTGCCTCACTTTGCGGTTTATACTACTTCCTGGATTGTGTTCACTGCTAGATGCTGCAACTGCTGGTTCCTCAGATAAGTCTTTTCCTTTATTTGTGTTTCCATGCTGGCTTGATTCTAGGTGACCCTGACTCCCTCCGTATTAAGTGCAGGGAGCCGGTGGTCCTGTCCCCTCACTATTATAGGATTTTCAGGTGTCACACAGTATAGGTACGAGGGCATGCAATTATCTATCATAAAGATCTTTGCATGGGCAGAGCAGTCAGGGAGAGCTCTAGGGGTTTTATAGGGTTCACCCATATGTTCCTTAGTTTTGGATCAAGTCAGTTGCATGTTTATTTATAACTTCCAGTTTTCTGCAACACCATCCGTGACAATAGGTTTCTGGGCCGTGAAAAAGTTTTGCAAAAGGAAGAACAAAGTTGTTACAGTCTAATACTTCTAGCCCAATAGTATTGCCCAAAGATTATCAGGATTAATAGTTCTTATGTTCACAATAGTCAATGGGCAGAAGGGCTAGAAAATTGATATCATCATCGTTGTTTTAGTTTTGTTTGTACTATTTAAATGCTGTATTATTCCCTATGTAAAGAAATTGTTTAGCAAGGCAGTTGACAAGGCCATACCAGAGATGATGATGGGAGAGTTGTATGAAGACTTCGATCCAGGAAAATCAGAAGCACTGATGACCTCCAGTCTCCCCCCATATGATGTCAGCGCAAATTAGGGAAAGATCATCTGACTTCCCTGTGCTCAAATCCAGTTTCATGAGAGGCTATTCATTAGGAATAAGCTTGTCATGGAAGCTGGTGAAGAGGAGTCGGAGCATTGGGACAGATGTTTAGGTTTAAGGAAAGAATGAGATTCAAGGGGGGACTGATAGAGATGTGTGAATATCATTCTATATTTTGTATCTCTAGGACTGTGTAACTATGATTTTTTTTTTAGTAGTTGCTTCAAGCTGCTTGTTCCTTTTCTCAAGCGCTTCCCATCCCCCCTTGGCTAACCAAGCTGTCTGAAGAGAGAAGAAGGGGAAGGGCACGCAGCTGTGGACAGTGCTTGTCCTCTCCTCTGGTTACAGATGTGCCAGGAGTGATGTATAGACAATTACTTAGCTAGATGATTTACATGTATACTCACTGACTATAAAAAAAAGCACCTCCTTGAAGTGTCATAATTGACGTAAGCATTATTATTAATGTTAGCAAGACACCATTATAACAAGTTTGTAAGACAGTGTATACTGCGCAGAAGCCAAGTGTTATCTTATCTCCTTTTCCTTCTTAGCCAATGAAATAATGGCATGAGTCTCAGAAGGAGACCCCCCCCCCCCGAAGATGTATAAACCGCTTTACTCATTGTAATAAACACAGAGACTGTCTTTGACCTGCCTGTGAATGTCTCTGCCACGCGTGGATATTGTCGGGTGGTAATAATTCAATTAAGAATTATTAATTATGGTCATAAAAATTATTAACCATAAAAAAATAAAATTTATGAAATTTGTCATAAATTCTTAAAATCATGACCTGGTGAATTGTAGACAACCTAATTGATACAATTCACATCTGAGTCCGACTATTTCCTCAGATAAATAAGCTCTTTTTGACGTGAGATGACGTTAATGATAAAATGTAGTTCTGCATTATACAATGATACACAGTTATTATAAAAATATGCAGATTTATTGGTTACAAGATTATAAACATATATAAGTAAATAAACACAATGATACATGCAAATGAATATATATATCGTTAATATAAAGCATTACAGCTTAACAATACATGTGAGTGGAAATAACTTGTCACATTATAACCAAGCTATTATTAGGTTAGGATATCAAAATAGGAACATAAGTTATATACATTACTTCTGTTCAGAGAAAACCTCATGATATCAGGATGGGCATGTCTAATCCTAGACATCAATATAGAATGCTGAATACATTCTGCCCTCCCTAACCAACTACACATCACATGACTTCAAGATGGGCAAATCCATTCAAGGATATAACTTAGAAGAGATAACTGTATCCTTGCCCCATCCTGGACTATTTTCACACATAAAACATTGGTAAGACTATTAAGACAAATAACAGGGATCTAGGATCTTAAATGGGAAGGATTTGAAACAAATCTTTGTTGTGGGAATCCTTCACTTAGCTTAGCGAAGAATGTTCTATCAATATCAATATACATATATATAAGCAATCATTTAATGCTTTGCTAGATTATGAGTCTAGATTCTTCTGCAGGTAGAATGAAGCCTCATAATATCCTAAGACTATATCTCAATATGGAGATGATCAATTTATTTAATCATTTATTTATTCGCCAATCTAGATGGTATAATTTCACCCAAATTAGTCTTAATAAAATGAAATATCATTTTCTGTGTCTCTTACCAAGTCCTAGTAGGAATCTCACTTCTGCTCCTAGGAAAGCAGGGTGGTCCATCATAGCACATCTCACCATGGCTTTCATCTTGATAGACCTCAACTTCTCCTCTCCTTCCTCCTTTCTTTCTCACTTTCTCTTACCTTCCCCTCTTTTCTTACTGTGTATGGCTTATGATCACAAACTTATCAGTTAGACACACCTTCCTAGTTTGGATCTTTCCAATCATTGTCGGATGGGCGTGACCATTGATAAAAATTGTGACATCATAACCTTACCCAGAATGCACTTTTGCTACTGTTGTAATGTCACCTACTGATACCTAGGTGGCACTGCTGTATAAGCTATCTGCATCATAGTATAAAGGGTTAACTTATGTAAGTCTGAATATACATTTTGACCTTAGAAGCTTTAATTCAAAGCCATAGGGATTAATTCTGACACTTGTAGCAATTAGAGACAGACCTCTAGGCGTCTCTTTTGAATTTTTCTCACACTTAATTTATGGATCGTAAATGGCTTGTTTTCTCACAGAGATATCAGTACCTCCTCTGCCATACCAAAGATGTGATTAATTGTTACAAAACACACATCTTCACAGACACTCTTCTTGAGACAGATATTCCCCTAATGAGAAATATATACAATATACTGGATACATGTTGTCTTCGTAACATATAACAATATAATATAAACAAATATATATATATGTCCTACTGATTGTCTTATGCTAAGGACTAACTAAGGCTCAATAAATGAATACATACATATTATATATTTTGCTTCATTAATAAATGCCTAATTGTATAGGTAATTATCACCAGCTGCACAGAGCTTATCTTTATTGCCCGTCATAAATTTAAGTAAGTAAACAAGGATGCCTCTTATCAGACTGGTATATTCATGAGAAGAATAACATTAAGCTTTGTGTGACCTTAATTTGGCCTACTCAAGACATACAAAATTGTAACTATAGTCGAGCATGGCTCTTAAAGGCAATGAACATCCATCTTGACTATAATGAATAGATATCAATGCATTTACCTATGAAAAGGCACAACAATATTAACCCCTTGGGGTACCTTGATTTGGAGCACCAGAGTGTATATTAAATGCTTTCATTAAAGCAACTTAAACAGAGACTTGCTCAACACTGACTGTGTTATGTAAACAGAAGACAGAGGAGTGTTGCTAAGGCTCAAAATCGGCCACTTTAGAGCTATTTTTCTAATAGAAATGTGCGATTTCAGTAATTAAAGTATATTACAAAAATGGTCAGTATCACTGCCCCCTAAACATTACACAAATAAAAAAAAGAATGACAGTTACACTTTAACTTACTACTTTTCAATGTAATCCCCCTTGACTACAACACGCTTATTCCACTTTGTCTCCAGTGATCAGATGCCCTCAGAATAGGAGACTTCTTGCTGCTGCAGGAATCCTGTTACCGCCTCGGACTGCATTATCATCAGGAAATCGTTGGCCACAAATTTCTTCAGGTTCCAAAAAAGAAAGTAATCACTGGGAGCCAGGTCTGGACTGTATGGTGGATAGTTAAGCGCCATGAAGCCACATTCCCTGATAGCAGCTTGTAATTTATAAAACTTGTAAGCTGGAGCATTGTCGTGAAGCAGCAACACACCCGCCGACTTGTCTTTCTGTTTGATTGCTTCACGTAATGCCTTCATAGGTGACTCCAGTAATTGCTGTCTTGTGTGGTATGAATTTTAGTAATAAAATGCCTTCTGTATCCCAAAAAACTGTTTATTTATTTAGAATTGGTGATCTCTTGTGCTTCCATTGCATAGACTTTTGTTTGGTCTCAGGATCATGGTGGTGGACCCATGTTTCATCACGCTTAATAATCCAAGAATAGAAGTCTCCTGGAATCTCTCTAAACATGTCTAAATTCTCTTGGCTAAATTGCTGTTGAAAAGTTTCTTGCTCAGGTGTCAATGTTCGTGGCACCCACCAGGAACTGACCTTTGACATCATGAAAACATCTTGAATGATTCTGGAAATTGTGCAAACTGAAATGCCTCATTTATGAGCTATAACACTGACTCTGACCCGACTATCTTCCAAAATCATGGCCTCCACATTACGTCACATTTTGTCTGAAGATGCTTTGACAGGTCATCCTGAATGGGAGTAATTCTCAATTGATTCCCTACCCCTGCTTGGCCCAAAACTTTACTTGGCTTTAGGAAGGTGCATCGTCACCATATACAGCAATTACCCATTTATGGATTTCTTTAGGCTTCTCTTCTTCCTTTGTAAGGAATTTAATCACAGAACAAAGCTTCAAATCCCAATCCCTCACTTTTTTTGTAGACCCGCACTGTACTGCACTTGTGATCCTGTCACTTCCAGTGCTTTCATCCGACTGAACTGCTACTGTGTGTTTTGCATGTCCAGACATGTCTCAACCTGCACAGACAAGCTCAGCTCTCTAACAGAACATACTGGGGTAGATAACTCATTGAACACCCCTCGTACAAAGATCGGTATATTACAAATCAGTGCTGCCATCTGCTAGTCTGAATTGTAATATACAAGTAATAAGGCTAGACGCCTAGTACAGCCTCTGGCTTATTACTTTAATGGAATGCCTTTCCCAATCTCTACCTGGGGGAGGCGTTCCTACCTGAAAAGAGCGCTTCCGGGTTTTCGGCCACATTTGATCAGGGTATCTGAGGGGTTAAATATTGATGATCAGCATTACTTCCAATCACAGACATTGGCCCCAGGTGTCTGCTGTGTGAAATGGCACCCAGTTATTATGGCTCCGCTCTGGAGTGGGAGTCATCTTTAAAGACCTGACATCCGCCGTACTATTATGGCAGATGTCGGGAAGGAGTTAAGTGGGTTCAGGCTTTGACATAATAATGGAACCAAAGATCCAGCAGAAGGCAACCCCATTTGGAGCCAACCATTTGCCACCATTTTTTATTTCTAATGGGTTGATTCACCAACATTTTTAGTTATTGATGCTGTACGTGTGTCGTGGCCACTAAAAGTGTTAGTTCTCATGTTCTACAGTATATAGACTAAGGATGAGCTCCCAGAATCATTTCTTCTGGTGGACATAAGGAGCCCTAGTCTGATGTTTCTTGCAGGGATACCAAGTGGTACTTAACAACCCAACTCAACAAGTGAAAAGGATTTAGCAACTCCTAGATTTATGGCCCTTTCCCAGAATTTATCACATCAGTAATTCAGGGGCACCATTTGACTTTAGAGCCATCTGACATTAGAAAAAAAGCTCTACTTTTTTATTTCTCAGAAACAGCGCTACTCTTGCCCATGTGTTGTGTCTGGTATTGCATTTCAGTCTCAGACTTGTCTTTCTACAACTATCCTATAGAAAAGTCACCAATCCCCTTATTGTTTAATGATATAAGTGCATATGGACACAAGAGCAGTATCTTATTAAAGTAGTTATCTGACACCCTAGGATAGGCAATAATGTATGATTGCTGGTAAGTCTACCAATTACTATAACTGGGGTACTGAAACCTGCCCCCCTTACCAATTCTGAATGGAGCATTGGTCAAACAGGTTCCTTGCCAATCAATTCAAAGTCTCTGGAACTGATGGAGATAACTCTTGGGTAGCTCTTGGCTATCTCTATCAGTCCTATAGACATTGAATGGAGTGGCAAGGTGCATGCATGACCTAGTCAAATGTGTCCAAAATAGGCTCAGAACCCTCATGCTGGTGATCAGCGGTGGTCCTAGTGGTAAACCCCCCTTAATTATACATTGATCACCTATCCTGTGGGATAAACTCTTTAAAGGGAACTTGTCATCGTAAAATTCAGAACAACCTGCAGGCAGCAGGTTATAGAGCACGGGGAGCTGAGCAGATTAATATAGCAGTGGTCAGCGACCTTCGGTACTCCAGCTGTTGAGAAACTGCAGTGCCCAGCATGCTTTATTCGGTTCTATGGGAGTTCTGAGAAGAGCAGAGCAATTATGCATGCTGGGAGTTATAGTTTTATGGGAAAAGATTCAGTAAAACTTGTAATTTATTTAATAAAGTCTCAGGGGATCTTTCTGAGCTCAGTTCCCCCAAGTGGGCAGTCCTATCGGTGATTGACAGCCTTTCCTGTATAAATGTGTATACATAGCTGTCAATTACTGATAGAACCGCCCACTCGGGGCACTGAGCTTAGTAAGAGCAGAGATTTTAATGAATAAATTACAGGTTTCACTGAATATTTTCCTATAAAACTATATATCAATCTTCTCAGCTAGTCCTGCTCTACAACATGCCACCTGCAGAGTGCACTGCCTTTCGTGGTGACGAGTTCCTCTTTAAACCTTCATCCTTACAGAACTAAGCCATATTCCTCTTACTGTTCCTTTAAAAGTTTGCAGTGAGCTTTACAAACAGATTGTAGCAGGTTGATTCATTCTGTCAAAAAGAGAATACTTCTTAAAGGCACAGTTCCAGGATGAGTAGGCTGTCATCTAATATGTCACTCCTGATGACTGATGAGGCATGCCTGTGTCACACAAGAAATCTGTTTCTCCTTCTGGAAAGCCAAAAGAAAAAAAAATGCTCTTTTACTTATTTGGGGATTGTTTTCTGATTTTGTCGTGGTTGCTTATCGCACGGTGTCATCCCCAGCCACATTGCAGTACAGCTGACTAAAATTATTACGGGATCTGGAGAAGTTGCCAAAGCAATCTGCTTCCTTACCGAGATGTTCAGAGAGAATCCACATGATTATTAGTTCTTCACATCTGTCAAACAATTACGAAGACAGAGATAAATGTGAAATCCTGTCTTATCCACTCGCGGTCCTTCTCTGGTCTGATAGCAATAATGTGATATGTCCCGGAGACTGGCAGGGGAAATCAAAACTGATGGTGGAGGCTTTCTGTACACAAAATGTAGCTTATAATGTAAGAAGGTGGCAACGATTTATTGCTATAACTTAGCTGAGGTATTGTGGTCAGACAATGGAATTAAAGGGGTTTGCCCATCTCAAATATTGCAGGTCTCAGATAGGTGCGGTATTCCAGCAATAGGCCAGCGATGTCCCTTCTGGGCAGACCTGCGACGAGAAGCATACTTACCTGGCTCCCGGCTGCTCCACTGGGCTTTCTGTCTGACAGCACTGCAGCCAATTGCTGGATGCTGCAGTGACCTGCTTCCCCTTGCATCACATGACCATTTGTCATGAAGGAAGGGGAGCATACTGTACCAGAAAAGAGATGTGAAAACCAGTTCTCCTTCTAAAAGAACAAGAAAACAGAGTGTCTCCAGAAAGAATTGCCCTGGTTAGCTGAGTTGCCTTTGTTGGGGTCTTGGGAGTGCTCTCTCATTAGTATGCATGATAAGTAATGTAGTCCAGCCAATATTGATCTGCATTTCTGGGGAAAATATATGCAAATTAGGATATCTTACTTCTATTGGCATGAGATAGGCTTAGTGTCCTTTTCTTTTTGGAAAGAAAGCTAATTTAAATATCTTTCCCCAAAACCCAAAAGGTATGCAAACTAGCTTTTCTTTATGAAATAGTTTGAGGCTACCAGCAGGGGAAAATCCTTTTATCAAAAAGCACTGATTGAACAGTTTAAAGCTACCACATGGTGGTAGCCTCGCACTGTTCAGTGCTTTTTCATAATAAGATTTTCCCCTGTTGGTAGCCTCGTACTGTTCAATCAGTGCTTTTTCATAATAAGATTTTCCCCTGTTGGTATCCACAAACTTCAATCAGTGCTTTTTCATAATAAGATTTTCCTCTGGTGGGAGCCTTGAACTGTTCAATTGGTGCTTTTTCAAAAAGGAAAACTAACCTTTGGATTTCTGGGAAAGATATTAAAGTTAGCTTTTATTCCAAAAATAAAAAAACATTAGGCCTAGTACACTAAGATATGCTAATTTGCATATATATTTTCCCAGAAATCCACAGAAGCGTTGGCTGGACTACAATGCTCATGATGCCTACTAGGACCCTCTCCACAATGAGAAACAGTATCCATCAGACAACACATATATTTTTCCCAAAAAATCCAGAGTAGCATACTAGGCACTAATTTGTCCAAAATGAACCACAAGAAATTTGGGATGAATTCCGAATTGATTCGTATCCCTCGACAAGTCACCGTCGCTGTAATCTTTAGAACATTACTTACAACCAGGCTGAATTAATTATGGTAACCTTTTGTCTTATTACAGCTCACATTAAAATACAAATGAATATTCAAACACGGCGGAGTGCAGATTAGTTTCTGATAGAACAATGCAAAATTGAAAGAAGAATCAAAGACTCGCGTCTATGGTGAATAGGAAGAAATCTAATTAAAAAAACATTAAAGACGAGGCCAGACAATGGAGTCGAGCACCCGGAGACGTCGTCCCTTCCAGGACAAAGGTGTTTAGGGTGCACCCGACCGCCAGAGAGCGAGAAATGCCATATATTGCAGTGCATGAATTTCCAGTTAATGATGGCACAAATCTCCAACATGAAAAAGTGAGATGTCGGGAGACTGTCAGCAGCTCTCACAAATAGAGAAATTACCTGAATCTATCACATTTCATAAAATGAAAGAATACGTCTCTCCTTCCTGACAGGGGTATAAATAATTGTGGATTTATTTATGCAGGATGACTTCTTGTAAAGGAATTTCGATTACAAGGAATTTCAATTGCCGGAGAAATATAGATGGTGGCTGCAGCTGAGGTGAGAGGTAGTTACATTCTCTCATAGGGTTTTACAATAGTTTGCTGGGAAAACATCAAACTGATGGTTTCATTATACCGCAGCACTGTGTGTCATTATAATACACATCAATAGCGTGTGATAATGATGCCTATTGTGATATCGAAGCATGCAAACTATTTAGAAATTCACCATCAGCGCACATAGCTAGGCCTGAGGTTTAAGGGGGGTTTCCAAGACTTTTATACTGATGACTTATCTTCTGATCAGTGGGGGTCTAACACCCGTACCCCCGCAGATCATGTTTGATAAAGCACCGGCGCTTGCAGTATTGCTGCAGCCTTCTCACAGCTGTCCCTAGCCCTTGTGACATCACGCTCATCGGTCATATGGTCTAGGCTAGTGGTGGCGAACCTATGGCACGGGTGCCAGAAGCGGCACTCAGAGCCCTCTCTGTGGGCACCCGCGCCCTGTAAAAAGGCTATGGCGTACCAATATGCCTTAGACTTCTTCCTGCTATTCATCAGCGCAGGGCGCACTGAATGTAGACAGGCTATTATAGCTAAATGGTAAAGTACATGATATACTATATTGGACTGCAGTATTCAGGTTAAATTGCCGTGTTGGCACTTTATGATAAATAAATGGGTATTGGGTTGCAGTTTGGGCACTCTGTTTTCCATCACTGGTCTAGGGGCATAGAAATGAATGAGGCTGGGCTGCAATACCAAGCACAGCCACTATTCAATGTACGGCGCTGCGCTTGGTGAGCTGCGAGAAGGCCCTAGCGCTTACAGGATGTCACGTAGCGGGGACCAGACCAGCCCACCGCGTCACTTGACAAGGGTCACCCAAGCCCTTCAGGCCGATTCACCACACGCCCTCATACGCTGTTACGCCCTGCGCCGAGCATAAATCGCCACCTGAAGCCTGCAAGCACACTCACACAATAACACAAAACTTTTGCCGCCACCACCTGCCCGTTATAAGGTCGACAGGACACCCCTGAGTGTTACACTCGCAAGCAGACACACACACGATAGTAAGCCTCACGGAACAACAACATACAGCCTCAGACTGCACACACACTCTTCATGGAGCTAACAGGTTCTTAAGGTTACAAGACAAACCATCAAACTTTTAGGTTTAATGTATGAAAAATGGACAGCACTTGATTACAAAAAATTCTTAATAATTCAATTTTTATGACTTTCCTCAAAGGGAAGGCCTGAGGGGGATTCTCCCTCACACCTCTGACTCAGCCCCTCTGGGCTGAGCTTCATTACACATGCAGCCTGCCCCCCTGGCCATCTAGGGAACAGGTGGGAAAATATCCAAAAGATATTTTCCCAGTTGCCCTGGTGAAGATACGGGCCCCCGCCCTTCTTCATAATTCATATCTCACCATTTTGAGTCCCAGCAAATCAAACGAGACACTCCAGGACGCTCGGAAAGTGAGATCCTTCTTTTAAAAAGATGAGGGTGAGTTGATACGCCATTTCTGGTTTCCATGCGATTCCCCCATCATACCAGAGGTGATGAGCTGGATTTTGGAGACATCTGCCCCATCCTGAACAAGTTATGAAGGATTATAAATTATTGTTCATTCTCTGATTAGAAAACCCCCTGCTGACAAAAGGGGCCAGAGAGTCTGCAGTCCCCTGTCCTGAGGTGTGACCAGCAAACGGGCCCATCCTTGTTAGCATCTCTGTGCTAACTACCTCCCGGGGAGCAGTTTGGCTGTTTCCCAGGTACGAGGCAGACAGCTCGACTCTCTCTATGCAGCCTTAAACCAATTCATGAATCAATTACCCCCAACATGGCTGTTGGTCTTGTAATACAAATACATAAATACACACTGTATATATATGTAAATCACACATATAATATCATAGCAAACATTATACTAACTAGGGATAAGGCGGTCCTTATTCCTGACACCTCCCCCTTTTAAGAGATGGCAAGGGAGATCAATTCACAGATTATCTCCTGAGCCCATGTCAATGCTTTCTCCAGGACAGGATTGTGAGTGGAGATCAGCCGACCTCTCAAACAAAGGTCAATCATATCAAGATCACTGGGAGCCATCATAGCTAAGCTCACATAGCAATGGTACAGTAGATGTCCTATGATCTTAAGCAAGTCCTCTTCCTTCCCTTCAGTCAATGTCTCAGGAAGAGGGCTCACCCCGGACCTGTGGATATCTGGCGGGTCAGTTTTGATTTTGAAGAGCCTATCATCTCTGACCCCCCTCACAACTGGTGACAAGATCCACCTCAGCGCATCTCGACATTGAGTCTCATGGTTAAAAGGGTTGGCCACTTTCTGGTTATTGTTGACCAAAGTGTATATACGATGATTATATGGCACTTACTAATATAGCCTTTGTTGAAATTCTGCACCATTTTCTATATTTCATAAAGTACACAAATTGTGCTGTCCACGCAAAGGTCTTGTCCATAAAATGGCTGCTTATGGAGGGTCATGTGACCAGGCAAATCACCTCCATGTAATGTGTCCTCCATCCAAACACACTGCACCTGCACTAAACTCCAAACAGAACAAGTGCAGATGGTGGGACAGTGTATCTGAATGGAGGAGACATTACATGGAGGTGATTTGCCTGGTCACATGATCCTCCATCAGCAGCCATTTTATGGACAAGACCTGTGTGTGGACAGCACAAAAGACCTTGTGTACTTTATGAAATATAGAAAATGGTGCAGAATTTCAACAAAGGCTATATTAGTGTCATATAATTATCTTATATACACTTTGGTCAACAACCAGAAAGTGGCCAACCCCTTTAAGGCTCACTCCTGACCTTAAAAGGGTAGAGTCCCTAGGGACTGTTCCCTGGGTCATCATGTACATTTCAGACATTACCTCCTCTGGCTCTGGACACAGGTTCTGATGAATCCTGATCACTTCTGGAACTCCGTCCACGGTGCCAGGTACAGGAGTGATTAGAGTGACAAACAGTCCATTGTCAAATTACCAGAATAATCCATGTGGATCAGATGATCTTTCATCATCCAGTAATCCATCTGGGTAGTCCCCATTAAGAGGGGCTCTGACTTTGTCAGTCATTTCCATGGTTTCCTTGCCCCCTGACTGAAATTTTCAGCTGTCACAGTGAGGTCATCGCCTGCTACAGTTGTCTCCGCTGCTACATCCAGTGAGGTATCAGCCACTAGGTCATCATTATCATTCCCATTTGTCAGTCCATAGTATTGGAGCTGTGGACCTGCAGTCAGTATGGTCTCCATGACGTCGGCTTGACAAATTGAAGGGGCTTCACTGGTTACATCCTCTGTGCTCTGCTCAATGTTTGGCTTCTTGACAGGGAGATTGTCCTTCTCCCCAACATTAACACAATTTACATTTTCTGCCTTCGAAGATTCTTTTGTGGCTTCATTGTATTCCATGTTGTCATCAGCTATATTAACAAAGTCCATGCCTTTATCAACAATGTCCATACCTTTTATCAGCAACATCCATACCTTTATCTGTTGGCCTCTGGACAATAGATTCCTCTAATACACTGTCCATACCTCCATGTGCAGGGTTTTGGACACTAGAGTTCTCCGCTGGACATGCATCTAGTTATGCAACACCAGCAGAATCTTTGGCCCCTGCATCATAGGAGCCTTTAGTCAGGTCACTGTCCCCCACTGCATCACCTCTGTCAATGAGACCCTCTCCGACAGTGTCCATGCATCCATTTCCCGGCCCTGGGACAATGGAATCTTTAATAATGTTTCCCTCTTGCAACTCGCCTGTCTCTTCTAAAACACTGAAATTTTCCTCTGAAGATGCAGGTTCCCAGGCGAGATCCCCTGAGACAGTCCATTTAGCTCCGGTGGTGTCTCCAGGAAGGAATTATGCAGAGAGATAGGGGTTTCTGAGACTTTCATGTTTTTGCAGCGGTCCCACAAGTCCCCACAAAGACCCACAGGCCTACATGCCTTTAAATCACAGTCCTTGTCATAATCCCCACACAGTACCTTGCTGGTACTGAAAGTCTCCTCCTCAGGTGCTGCTGTGTTGTCCACAACTGGGGTATCCACATGCTGGGGTGTCCTCTGCTCCACATTGGTTCCAAGCCACACAGTGGTAGTCACCTCTTAAGTCCACCTAAGAACAGTGTCCTTGGGTTTGAGAATCTTTGCGCGATGCAGCTCACCCTGTCGGATGAGAGCGCTTTTTATGGTGTTTTAATCCAGGTAGGTCTCCGGACGCAAATGCACCAAAGTTTCGAGGAGGTCTTCTTTCAAACTAAGGAGGAAGAAGTGTGCCCAGTGCTCAGAGGCCAAGTGGAATCGTTGGCAAATTTCCCTAAACTTAGGCCCCAGGGAGTGTAGTTCCTCATCTGTCTCCATGAGGGGAAATCTTCAGGATCGGGCTTGTACTGCGCTATCATCTCGGTGCTCCCATAAATTTGTGCCATCTCCCTCCAGAATTCTCTCTCCCTTTTTATAGAAGACTGGAGAATCTTCAGGCGCTTTTGAGGCTCCCATTCACTCAAACACTCGAAAACAGTGGTTGCCAAATAAAAAGATAGAAAAACAAGAAGGGGGGGGGGGGGGGTCTTATTTGCACGTATGTCAATTAGAAAAAAAATCAAGTACTGTGTTCGTCTTGTTTGCTGGTTCACCTCGCAAGGTTTCTACCACCCTTTAGTGTCAGGAATAATTCCATAAACCAGACACTAAAGCCTTAATCACATAAAAATAGCGATATTCCACCGCTGCAAACCAATTTGTCACGTACCGGGGACCAGACCAGACCACCGCGTCACGTTAAAAGGGTTGCCCAAGCCTTTAGGCTGATTCACCTCACGCCCTCACATGCTGTTACGCCCTGCGCTGGGCCGTAACTCGAGCATAAACCGCCACCTGAAGCCTGCAAGCACACCCACGCAATAACACAAAAATGTTACCTCCTCCACCTGCCCCTTATTGGGTCGACAGGACACCCTTGAGCGTTCCACTCGCAAGCAGACACACACACGATAGTAAGCCTCACGGAACAACAACATATAGCCTCAGACTGCACACACAGCTCTTCATGGAGCTAACAGGTTCTTAAGGTTACAAGACAAACCATCAAACTATTAGGTTTAATGTATGAAAAAGGGACAGCACTTGGTTACAAAAAATGATTAACAAGAGACATACATAAATGGCAAACAATTGTAAAATAAAAAGGAGAAAATATAGAAAGTTCTGATAAAAGTCCTTTCCTCCCAGGAGATTTGGGCAGAGTAATTTTTGACTGAAGATACCTTTATTACAATCAACCGTCAAACATACATACTTAGTACTGCGACGCAGTGCAGGCCACAAGGCAGCACTTAATAAATACTTACAATCATCTTTGTGAGCATGGTATTGTTATGTAAAGCACAGGCTAACCTAAACTATTCATCACAATGCATGCTACACTAGCATACCTATTCAATCACAAAACCTTCCAACAAAGCATTTAGACAGTGATGAGTGGTGGGGGATGAGAAGGAGGGGGTAGGGAGAAGACAGAAACAAGCAGAGGGAGAGGGGGAAGGAGAGGGGTTTAGTCCTCTTCTTCGTCGTCGACATCCAAAAAGTTGTAGTCCTGCAACAGGCTGTGGATAAGCCTGCGGCAGTCCGGGACGGACATGCTCTCCCTCCTGAGAATAAGCCAATTCCTGGCAAGCCATGTAGCGTCCTTAAAACAGTTCATAAGGCACCAGGCCTCCTGGATGGCCTCAACAGTATGAATCCCAGGAAATAGTCTGTACAACACTGAGGTGTGTTGCAGGCTGTTCCTTGGCACAGAGTCTTTGAGTTCATGTTCCAGGGCATCCAACAGGCCCTGCGCAAAGAGGCACTCCCAAAACAGGCAAGCCACCCTGGATGGCAATCCATGACAAGTCCTTGTGCCCGTTGGTTAACCTGTCTGATGACACATTAGTCCATACTGTCTCTATGGTGTCGTCATGGATCCCTGGAATTGACTCCACCACTTCCTTTGCTCTGATTAGCTTGTGGATAGTCTTTGATTTCCACAAGTCAGGCTTGAGGCCCTCCAGTTGATGCTCCCTCACAAACTTAAAGACATCTCCGTAGTACCAGGGAGCATGCCAGTTGTAAGGGATGGAGCTGTTCCACTTGTCCCAGTCCAGACCCCTCCAGAGGGGCAGGAGGAAGAAGCGAGACATAGCCTTGCCCGCAGAGCCGTTTGCTGTTCTCAGAGTCTGGCGAACGCTGTCACAAACAAAGGCGATACGCAGTAAAGTGGGCAGGTCCGGAATGCCCTTTCCGCCCTTGCGGGGCTCTTTGTACATGATGGCTCGCTTCACTCTGTCCATTTTGGATCCCCAAACAAAGTGAAACTCTGTCCTGGTGATGGTCCTGGAAACAGTGGCAAAAGGGGGCCATGCCTCTGCGGTGTACTGTAGCACAGGCAGAACTTCGTTACACAGGACAAGTGCTTTGCCCTCAATGGTGAGCTGTCTGAGGCTGCACAGTCCAATTCTTTGGTTGACCTTGGCCAAGCGTTCTTCCCAAGACTTGAGGGCTGCGTCTTCCTTCCCGAACCAGACTCCCAGGATCTTGATGAAGTCTGATTTGATGGTAAATGGGAAAGGGACAGAGGAGGCCAGTTGCCAGTCCCCGAAGAGCATGGCTTCCGACTTCCCACAGTTGACTGTGGCCCCTGAAGCTTGTCCGAACTCCTCGCAGGTCTGGACGAGTGCAGTCCCAGAATGCCGGTCAGTGCAGATGACGGTCACGTTGTCCATGTACAGCGAGCACTTGACCTCGTAGTGTCCTGGTCCTGGTGATCCCTCTGATCTCTCCATTCTGCCTGATAGACTCTGTGAAGAGTTCTATAACACAAAAAAAAGGAGGTGAAAGAAGGCAGCCTTGTCTGACCCTAGAGAGGACCAGAAAGGGGTCAGTTTTCCAGCCATTCACCAGCACCATGCTGCAAATATCAAGATACATCAGGTTAACAAATGAACAGAACCTCCTGCATTGACCCAGCTTAGGCAAAGCCTTGCCCATAAATTCATGAGAGACTCGGTCAAAGGCCTTCTCATGATTAAGGCTGACCAGGGACGCGTGTACACGGCAGTCTTTGATGTATTGTACCGTGTCTCTCATGAGAGCGAGACTGTCTGCAATCCTGCAGCCAGGAATGCAGCAGGTCTGGTTTGAGTGGACGACCCTGCCAATGACAACCTTCAGCCGATTGGCTAGTACATTGGTGAGGATCTTGTAGGCCACGTTCAGGAGAGAGATGGGACACCAGTTTTTAAGGTCCCATCTCTCCCCCTTCTGCTCATACAAGATTGTGATCATTCCTTGTAGCTGGCCAGCTAAGACCTGTCCTAGGTTGCTAATATAGCTTATATGTTTATACGGCTAAACCTGCCATTAACCTTAATACAGTTTCTATATTTGTGTTTTAAAGACAAAAGCAGAGTTATTTACAGTGACTTCATGTTTGGATGTCATATAACTGTTATATATATTGTGGTCACAGAAGCAGAAAAGATAATATGCCTTTAATATTCATATATTGTAAGGTAAGCTCAATGACACAGCAGAAATAACAGAAAGCATAGAGTTAAACTGTTGTTGCTGGGCAGGAGTCTCGACCAATCACAGCCAGTCTCACACACAGCAAGAGTTTTGACCAATCACAGCCAGCCTCACACACAGCCTGTGTGGGAAATTCCCCTAGCAAGAGCTGCTAGAATCATTACACCAGAGGAGTGAAGCTGAACAGACATTCACTCCACTAAGAGCTGTGTTTTTTGGAAGCAGAGAGGCCACAATAGGTATTCAAAACAGTTATATAATGTTCCTACTGTTAATATAGTGGTTAAAACTGTATACTGAACCAGTTATATGTGTGTTTACTTACAGTTCCACCAATTGCTAACTACAAAGTTCACAATTCAAATTCCATATTGGAAACCAGACCTCAGATATACCTCTCAGAAAGATCATAAAGTGCTTAAATAACTTAAAGTGAGAGTACAGATACTGAAGAGAGAAATATATCCACCATTTTATGTTGAATGACAAGATTGATCAATTGAACCACCATCTTATGCATACCGCACTCTAAGTTAAACACCCTGTTATATATAAAGTTGTAGTGTTCTGTTTAACTTTTCTATTTCTTTTTCTCCCTCCCTCTTACCTTAATATCACCCAGTAACTCCTAAGTGACAAGTGAGCTCGATATTTACATATTTAAGGTTGCGGAGAAACTGCTTCACCTTCAGTGGTGGTGCACTTGCTCTGTAACATACTGTATAATATACTGTATTATTAAATTTGCACTATTTTCACTGCCAGTGATGGTTATAAAAATTTCCTCAATTAATGCAAATGGACTAAATGGACTTTAATAGATTGCTACTTTGGAAAGAAGTTAACTTTCTTGAAAGTGAAGTGAAGTGAAACTCACTTGAACGAATCCGACACTTATAGACTTAAGAACAGAACATTTACCAATTTGTTTGCATCACCTGCAGTGAACAAGAAAAGAGGGGTAATTATTGCTGTTAAGGATTCCCTTTCTTTTCAATTAATTCAAAGCAAGACTGACGACATTGGAAGATATGTTATACTGGTATGTAACATTAACAACACATTATTCACTGTAGTTTCTCTATATGCACCAAACACAAACCAGCTTGTTTTCATTAAAGAAGTAATATCCACTGCCCAATCCATCAAACAAGGCTCTCTAGTTATATGTGGAGACTTTAACTTACCCCATCGCCTTCTATCGACAAATCTAACCATACAAAATCTCATTCCTCCCTACAGTTTGCACAATATTTATTGGCAGAAGATCTGTATGACACCTGGAGAGTATAACACGCATCAGAATGTGATTATACCTTCTATTCACACCCCCATAAACAGTACTCTAGAATTGACCTAATAATTGTTGACAAATGGACCTTACAAAATATTTCATCCTCCAACATTGGATACATTACATGGTCCGATCACGCACCAATTTCATGTCAAATCTTAGAGCCATTCAACCAACCCTCATACATTCCCTGGCGGACCAACAATTCCCACTTATCTTTACCTTCCACACAATCCCAAATCAGGGACAATTCCACTCCAGATGTACAACCCACCACAACTTGGTGCGCACATAAGGCTTATATTAGAGGCCACCTTATCCGTATATCATCCTTTTAAAAAAAACAAAGACGCATACGCACAGAACAAATATGCACATCAATTACAACTTTAGAAACTAAGGATAAAACAAGCCCCTCCCAATCCATTAAAAACCAACTTAAAGACCTACGTTACGAACTATACCAACTTTACCAAAATAATTTTGAACATAATCTGAGGAAAACAAAAGCAAAACTTTACTTACAAGGAAACAAAGCAAGTGCGATATTGGCCAATAAAAAACGCACAAAATAGGAAAAAATCACTATATATTTATTACTCTCATAAGCAAAAAATAAATCAACCCTCAAGAAATTTCTAACACATTTGCTGATTATTACTTCAACTTATATAATCTCAAAGATAATAACCTAGTGCCTCAACCAACTCCAGATCTAATTAACACATTTCTATCTTATATCTCCATGCCTAAATTGTCCCAAGAACAACTTGTGCAAATCAATATACCAATCGAAATCTCAGAAATACTGCACATTATTAAATCAACCAAAAACAATAAATTCCCAGGTCCTGATGGATTAACCAACGAATACTATAAAATCTTTGGGAATACTTTTTCTACCATATAATGGCCACAGGAAATATACAACCTGAAATGCTCCAAGCCACTATAGTAGCTCTTCCCAAACCAGGTAAAACTCTTGAATATCCAGAAAATTTCCGACTGATCTAAAAATTTGTTCTAAATTGTTGGCCAATAGATTGTCACCCTCTATTCCACACCTTGTTCACCATGACCAGGTAGGATTTGTCAAATCGAGACAAACATTAGATGGCACCAGACGCGTGATCGGCCTTATTTATCTAGCAGAAGTAAAACGAGTGCCTTCTTTGCTCCTATCTTTAGATGCGGAGAAGGCGTTCGATCGAGTGCATTGGGGATAGTTGGAGGCAGTATTGTTGAAATTTGTAATACAGGGACAATTTGCCAAAACTATATGCGCACTCTATTCTAAACCTTCAGCGAAAGTCGTTATAAATGGAATGTTATCCAACCAATTCCAAATTAACAACGAAACAAGACAGTGGTGCCCCCTTACACCCATTATCTTCGCATTGATAATCGAACCTGTGACGGACTAAATAGTCACTGGGGCTGCTGGAGAAGTCTGAGGGCCAGCCTCCTTCCTACGGACTATGGACCCAGAACTATGGAGACCCCCTCTGACCTTTTGGTGTTAACTCTGCACTGAGACTCCCACTGATTGTGTTAGTAATGGGATTAAGATAGCTGACTTTAGGAGCAGCCGGCTCCTAGATGAGTAGATCACCCTATGATACACTCAGGAGATAATCCCATCACATGTGTCTCCTCTCTCCCTATTCATTCATTATGGAGGGGGGGGGATGTCTGTTTGCATGTTGTTCATGGTTGATTGCGTTATGTTGTTAGACTTCTTGAACTGTATATATACTGAGCTGATCTTCAATAAAGTCAGTTCCTGTTTTACCCTCAACATAGAGTGTCATCTCAAGTGTGGGGGAACAGCTATATTTACTCTGGGGATTGCTATCGGTATTATACTCCCCTGGGATTACAACACAGTTCTACCCACTGGAATTGGATCCTGGTCTTGGGCTCAGGGTGGGTGGAAGACGGCGAGACCTGAGCCAAGCTGCGGTGGTTCGTGGGGTCGGCAGTGATTACGGTGTCAAGTGGAGTGCTTGGAGCCCTCAGGAAGCACTAGGAGCATCCATCAATGGAGGTACCCAGTCAGGGGGCCAGGAGATCCATTACAGAACCTTTAGCAGAATGTATAAGAGCCCAACCACGGATTACAGGCATAAAAATAGGAGAAACAAACCACAAAATTGGATTATTTGCTGATAATATTATTTTGGCATTAACCAATCCAACAACGTCCCTACCTATTGTTATGCAAATAATAAAGTATTTTAGCTCAGTTTCTTATTACAGCTTGAATGTAGTCAAATGGCAGGTCCTTAACCTTGGCCTGAAAGATTCAGATCTCACTTCAATGAAAGCCAACTTTCCCTTTAAATGGAACTCTGATTATATCACATACTTAGGAATTAAACTAACCTCATCATCCACCAACTTCCTACCAGTAAACCTAAAAAAAACTAAAAGAGAAAATTTTAAATGATCTAAATAAAATGAAAAATCACGAAATTTCATGGATGGGAAGGATATTAGCCTTAAAAATGTTCATTATACCACGAATCCTTTACTTATTTCGTAACCTCCCAATTCCTATACCCATAAAATATTTGAAAGAAATCCAAAGAGAACTTCTTGGGTACATATGGCATGGTAAAAAACCAAGAGTACAAGCAGATATACTTTATCTACCTATTTCAAAAGGGGGGTTAGGGTGCCCATCTGTTATAAAAGAGATTTTCATGGTTAAACCAACCTAACAAACACTGGATCGCTATTGAGAACTACCGTATATAATGGGTGTGAATGACCCTCAGGTGTTTTTTTTACTCTATATCTCTACAGAAAAGTACCCGCACTCTCGAAATACCACCTACAATTCAAGCCGCACTTGAAATTTGAAACCTGTTGACAACCAAATAGAATCTTATCAATATCTCATTTTCTGAAATCCCTCTGGCGGTCGTGGGGTAATGCATCTCAGATCTGAATATCTATAATTGGATTGACTTGGGAATCAAAAAATTGGGGGACCTTTTTACTACTGATACCATAAATTCTTTTACGGAATTATCCCTGAAATTTAGAGTTCCTCATAAAGACTTCTCTAAATACTTACAAATTAGGCACTTTTTATCTGGGACAACGGCTGCTAACACCCCACAACTGATGTAGTTGTTACGAAACCCATTGACTAATCTTAGAGCCCTATCTCTCAGTTATAACTTCATGACGGAGAGATTGGATTCACCATTGATCCCATTACTGAGTAAATGGGAATCAGCATTAAACATGATCGTCTCCTTAGAACAATGGGAATCTGCATTCTATATCATGTGTGCATCCTCTAAATGTGTTAACCATCTGGAAAACTCCAGGAAAATTCTTTACAGATGGTATTACACCCCTCATAGATTATCTAAAATGTACCCCTCATCTCCCCAGGTCTGCTGGAGATGTTCATCGGCAGAAGCTGATATGGAGCACATATGGTTGGAATGCAGAGAAATTAGACCCGTCTGAAGCTCAAGTAATATAATCTTAACAAAGATATGCAATACCCCAGTTTCACTATCAATGGCTCAAAGCCTACTCTCTATTAACTTAGATTTTTTCCCCAAATCCTTCCGAACAGTTATCATTCATGTGATTATAGCTACCAGAATGAAAATTGCTCACTATTGGAAAAACCCAAACCCTCCTCCATTAATGGAAATAGTTAATGCTGTTAACAATAATTATTTATATGAAATGATCAGCGCTTCAGTTTCTAACAAATTAGCCAAGTTCAGAGTTTCATGGCATTGCTGGCTTCATTCCCAATTTAACAAAATCTCAATTAATTTATGATATAAAGAAGACCTCACTACTCCATGTCACTCTTCCCCTTTACCTACTTTTCTATTTAATCTTCCCTCCTTTTTCTCCTTAATATTACTATATTATAATGTTACTATTCTCTGTTTCCTTGTATCCCTATGTTGAGGGATTACAAGGTCCATACAGGCTTACTTTAAGGTTTGAAAATAAGATATAAAATACACATTCCTGTATGTAGTATTTTATTTCTTTATTGAAAACAATAAAATATATGTTTTTTTTTTTTAAAGGAATACTTACTACATGACAAACTACTATGAGGTTTTTCTGACATAATTTATCATTCAGCTTTATAGTTGAGTGGTTAAAGTTCTTGCCTCTAATGTAGAAGGTTGTGAGTTCAAATCCTGGCAGAAACTTTTCAGAAATAAAGGCTAAATTAGATTTAAATACACTGGGTGTCCCCAAGTGCTGACTCTATATATGGACATAGCTATATAAAGAGTCAGAGCAGGGACTCACACTGGGGGAATCCCTCACTACAGCGATCTTCTGCATAGACCTCAGTGGGACTCGGCACCCTCCCCTCTTCAGAGCAGGGGGTGCCTGGTTTAATGCTTGGTTTCTCCCATTGACTTCCATTGTGCTCGGGTGCTCTGTAGAGCACCCGAGCTTTGCAAAGTGTTCTACACGAGCACCCAACACTTGGGTGCTCGATCAACACTAATGATGAGTACTGCAATCCAGCCAATGTTGATCTGCATTTCTGTGGAAAATATATATTACTTCTATTGGCATGAGATAGGCTTTGTGTCCTTTTCTTTTTGGAAAGAAAGCTAATTTGAATATATTTCCCCAAAACCCAAAGGTATGCAAATTAGCTTTTCTTTATGAAATAGTTTCAGACTACCAGCAGGGGAAAATCCTATTATCAAAAAGCACTGATTTAACAGTTCAAGGCTACCACAAGGGGAAAATATTAGAAAAAAACACAGTTTGAACAGTTTACTACTACAAGCTACTAGCAGATTTTCCCCTGGTGGTGGCCTCGTACTGTTCAATCAGTGCTTTTTAATAATAAGATTTCCCCCTGTTGGTAGCCTCGTACTGTTCAATCAGTGCTTTTTCATAATAAGATTTTCCCCTGTTTGTAGCCACGTACTGTTCAATCAGTGCTTTTTCATAATAAGATTTTCCCCCGGTGGTAGCCTCGCACTGTTCAATCAGTGCTTTTTCATAAAAAAGATTTCCCCCTGTTGGTAGCCTCGTACTGTTCAATCAGTGCTTTTTCATAATAAGATTTTCCCCTGTTGGTAGCCTCGCACTGTTCAAGCAGTGCTTTTTCATAAAAAAGATTTTCCTCTGTTGGTAGCCTCGTACTGTTCAATCAGTGCTTTTTCATAATAAGATTTTCCTCTGGTGGTAGACTTGAACTGTTCAATTTGTGCTATTTCAAAAAGGAAAACTAACCTTTGGATTTCTGGGAAAGAGATTTAAGTTATCTTTTATTCCAAAAAGAAAAAAACACTAAGCCTAGTACACTAAGATATGCTAATTTGCATTTATTTTTCCCCAGAAATCCACAGAAGCTTTGGCTGGACTACAATGCTCATGATGCCTACTAGGCCTTGTTTTACAAATACATAAATAGACACTGTATATATATGTAAAACACACCGGAATATGTTACACTACGACATGCGTATAACCATAAAACATATAATATCACAGCAAACATTATACTAACTAGGGAAAAGGGGGTCCTTATTCCTGACAGAAACCCATTGTGATATCGAAGCATGCAAACGATCACCATCAGCGTTCATAGCGAGGCCTGAGATTTAAGGGGGGTTTCCAGGACTTTTATACTGATGACTTATCTTCTGATCAGTGGGGGTCTAACACCCGTACCCCCGCAGATCATGTTTGATAAAGCACCAGCGCTTGCAGTATCGCTGCAGCCTTCTCGCAGCTGTCCCTAGGCCATGTGACATCACGCTCATCGGTCATATGGTCAAGGATAGTGGTGGAGAACCTATGGCACGAGTGCCAGAGGCGGCACTCAGAGCCCTCTCTGTGGGCACCAGCGCCCTGGAAAAAGTCTATGGTGTACCAATAGGTCTTAGACTTTTCCTGCTATCTATCAGCGCAGGGCGCATTATGAAAGCACAGGCAGCGCACTGAATGTAGGCAGGCTATTATAGCTAAATGGTAAAGTACATGGAATATATACTATATTAGACTGTAGTATTCAGGTTAAATTGCCATGTTGGCACTTTACGATAAATTAGTGGGTTTTGGGTTGCAGTTTGGGCACTCTGTTTGCCATCACTGGTCTGGGGGGGCATGGAAGTGAATGAGGCTGGGCTGCAATACCAAGCACAGCCACTATACAATGTACAGCGCTGTGCTTGGTGAGCTGCAAGAAGGCCCTAGCTCTTACAGGAACACCAGTGCCTTATCCCAACTGATCAACGGGGGTCCCAGGTGTTAGCCCCCACAGATCAGAGGATAGGTCATCAGTTAAACAGTCTCAGAAAACCCATTTAAAGGCATATTCCTTTTTAAAAGGATTATCTTGTAATGTGATGTGTTGTTTAAACCTAAAAAAGTTTTACTCACCTCAGAGATCCCATGGAGCTGCCATTCCGATACTACCCGATTCCTCGTCATTCTCTGGTCCAGCGATGATGTTCTGACACAGGGGCAGGTCCAGTGAATAGAGATGGCCTCGCGGTTCGCCCGGCGGTCGTTTCGCGGCGAACTTTTCTCGTTCGATGTTCGCCAAACGGGCGAACATATGGCGATATTTGCGCCCGCCATATTTTTTTACATTGTGAAGAACTTTGAGCCATGACACATCCATCAGGTGGCACAGGACAGCCAATTGAGATGTTTCAGCACATGGACATACCCCCTACCTTATAAATAAACCTGATCTGGCCGCCATTTTACATTCAGTCTTTTGCCAGTGTAGGGAGAGGTTGCTGTGTGGAGCAGGGACAGGCTGTTAGGGGCACCAAACGCTAGCTGATAGGGCCACCTGATAGGTGTGACATACTGAGGGGTGTAATATACTTATACTGTCTAAGATAGAAAGTATATTATAGTGCAATTGTATTGTGCAGCAGTTGTGTGCGGTTCTGCAGGCCCACAGAGTGCCAAGCGCTATTGGAACAAATAATTTCTACTGGTGTGATTTACCAGTTGCCCACCAAAATAAATGATTGAGGCATGAGTGTTATATACCAATAATGTACTTTCTATATAGTGCATTTGGGTAGTGCAGCATTGGTTTGCGGTTTTGCTGCGTTACCTTAGCTACAGATAGTGACAAACGACATTGGAACAAATCATTTTTACTGGTGTGAAATACCAGTTGCCCCCTAAAAAAAATTGATTGAAGCAGGGGTGTTATATACCAATAATATACTTTCTATATAGTGTATTTAGGTAGTGCAGCATTTGTTTGCGGTTTTGCTGCGTTACCGCATCTACACAGTGAAAAACGCTATTGGAACCAATAATTTCTACTGGTGTGATTTACCAGTTGCCCCCCCAAAAAACTGATTGAAGCAGGTGTGTTATATACTAATAATATACTTTCTATATAGTGCATTTAGGTAGTGCAGCATTTGTCTGCGGTTTTGCTGCGTTACCACATCTACACTGATTTACCAGTTGCCCCCCAAAAAAACTGATTGAGGCAGGGGTGTGATATACCTTCTTCCACAAATACTGCTCTTCTATAGGGACTTTTGTCACAGGGTCATTTTGAAAATGACAGGCAGAGGAAGAGGCAGGCTGTTCCGAAGGGGTGGTAGGGGTCGGGCAGGTGCACCAGGTCAGAGCCTAAGTGGGAAGTTGCAGAAGGTGCGTGCGATTACGTCAAAGGATGCACCAGACTTGGTTGAGTGGCTCACTCAGCCTTCCGCTTCTGCACCCTCCTCATCCTCTCTATCTGCACCCTCTTCACTCTCTGCTGTGTGCACCCCCAAAGACACCACCACCACCACCATATCCCCTCCGCTCGAGTCAGAGGAATTATTTTCCCATCCATTACAAGACCTTACCGATGCGCAGCCATTATTGGCATCGGATCAGGAAGAGGAGGTATCAATGGTCGCCACCCAGCAGTCTGACGACAGTACCCAGATCAGCCCAAGGAGGTTGGTCCCTGCTGTTGCTGCCTACTCCGAGATCTCTAATGTCAGTGGTGGTGAAGGTGATGAATCTGATGATGATGTGTCAATGGACGTCACGTGGGTGCCTACAAGAGAGGAAGAGGAGGGGAGTTCAGAGGTAGAGATGGAGCAGCAGATAGGGAGGAGAAGGAGATGAAGCAGGCAGAACTTAAAGTGCACAGGAAGCAAAAAGCAGACTGCTAATGTATCTGGAACGAGCCATCCACCATGCACGGTGACATATGGCGCTCCCAGGATGTCGGCACATGGCTCCGCAGTGTGGACTTTTTTTAACGTGTCCGCTGCTGACAATAGTGTTGCGATCTGCAGCCTGTGCTGTCAACGCATAAGTCGCTGTAAGCCCAACACTCACATAGGGACGACCGCTTTAAGAAGGCACCTGGCCTCCCAAAACCGAGCCCAGTGGGAGCAACGTCATCAGAACCCGCAAAGCCACAGCCCCGGCACTCCCCATCCTGCCTCTTCTCCTCCCAGCTGTCCTCCACTCCACCTTCCACCGTGCCGTCCTCGCGTTTATCTGGCAAAAGGCAGGCTTCCTTGCCCCAAATGTTTGAGCGAAAAAAAGATGATAATGCCGGATAACCCTTTTGCCCAACGGCTGACCGTTGGCTTGTCAGAACTGCTAACCCGCCAACTACTGCCATATAAACTGGTGGACTCGGAGGCCTTTAGAAAATGTGTGGCCATTGGAACACCGCAATGGAAGGTCTCCGGAAGGAAATATTTCTCCCAGAAGGGCATCCCAGAGCTATATGGCCACGTTCAGCGGCAAGTGAATGCATCTCTGGCACACAATGTCGGTGCCAAGATACATCTGACCACAGACACGTGGTCTAGCAAACACGGTCAGGGAAGGTACATAACTTTTACTGCCCACTGGGTAAACCTTCTGACGGCCGTCAAGCATGCAACCTGTGGCACCCATGTAGATTTGGTGTTACCGCCATGGATTGCATGCAGGCCTGACTCTTCTTCTCCTCCTCCTACTCCATCCTCCCTCTCCTCCTCAGCTGACTCCTCCTTTTCCGCTGCTATCGTCTCTTCCGCTGCGCCCCCCCAAGCTTCCCAGAACCTATTCGACGTGCCAAGTGAGACGTTGTCATGCTGTGCTGCGTCTGTTGGGTCTGGAAGCCAAGAGCCACACTGGTCCTGCACTTCTTTCAGCTTTGTGGTCACAGGCCGATTAGTGGCTAACCCCACTCAATTTGACAGTTGGTAAAGTGGTGTGCGAAACGGTGCCAATCTGCTGAGTGTGCTAAACCAGGGCAAAATGACACATGTGCCGTGCATGGCACACGTCCTGAACTTAGTCGTGTAGTGATTCATTGCCAAATACCCCGGGGTCCAGGACGTCTTGCGGCAGGCCAGGAAAATCTCTGTCCATTTTAGAAGATCTTACACGGCCATGGCTTGCCTTGCTGACATTCAGCGGCGACACCACCAGCCAGTCAGAAGTCTGATTTGTGACTGCCTGACGCGATGGAACTCTACCTTGCATATGCTTGATAGGCTGCTCTACCAGAAACGTGCAGTTAACGACTACCTGTATGAACTCTGCGGCAGGACAGGTTCTGGGGAGCTTGGTTTTTTTTCACCGCGCCAGTGGCTGCTCATTCGCGACGCATGCAGACTTCTGCGGCCATTTGATGAGATCACCAAACTGGTCAGTCGCAGCCAGGGCGCCATCCGTGACATTGTACCTTATGCCTTCTTTCTGGAGCGTGCATTGCGTCATGTCATTGATCAAGCCGTCGAGGAGCAGGAGCAGGAAGATGAGGAAGTCGCAATGCTGGATGAATTCCCAGGGGGGCTACTCCATCTAAGACAAATCAACAACAGGAGTCTGAAGAGGAGTCAGAGGAGGATGGTGTCGGGGCGGAGGAGGAGCAAGAAGAGCATGCTTTAAACTTTTCTGGGATCCCTGGTGTTGTCCGTGGCTGGGGGAAGGAGAATAAGGATGACATTATCCTGGATGATGAGCAGGAGCCAGGCCACTCCACCGCTTCCAGTTTAGTGCAAATGGGGGCCTTCATGCTCTAGTGTATAAAAAGCATAAAGGGCAAGGACCAGTACTGGGTGGCAACGTACTTAGACCCCCGGTACAAACACAAAATGGCGGAAAAATGTTACCACCATCACAGAGGGCTGTCAGAATGCAGCACTTCCAGGCCTTGCTTCGAAAAATGCTGCATTCTGCTTTTGCAGGCGCTGTCAGAGGAATTTCCACTCCCAGAGAAACAGTTGTAGGTACCAATCCTACAGGGCATGCAAGAAGAGGGCTGTTTGAACATGTGTTTGTCACTTCATTTATGAGATCATTCTTGCAGCCAACCCATCGACAGCCGTCCTCCGGATTTAGCCTCAGGGAATGCGTAGACCAACAGGTGTCCAAATACATTGGGTTAACGGCCGATGTGGACGCTCTGAGAAGCGATGAACCCCTGGACTACTAGGTGTGCAGGCTTGACCTGTGGCCAGAGCTGGCACAATTTGCCATGGAACTGTTGGCTTGCCCCTCGTCCAGTGTCCTGTCCGAAAGGACGTTCAGTGCAGCAGGGGGGATCATGACCGATAAGCGCACTCGCCTAGCTCACGACAGTGTGGCCTACCTCACATTTCTAAAAATTAATGAGGCATGGATCTCGGAGGAATTCAACACATGTGACGAGTCTACCACGTTTGATTGAATTTCCTCATGACAGCCCACACATATCCACCACCACCCAGAACAAATCATGGTCCCTGTCTTAGGTAAATACAGCGGCGTAAAAGGCCTTTTATGTCAGTTGAATGTCAAATTTTTGGGGCCTCTACTGGCCAACAGCTATATTTTTATCCTGTGACCGCCTAATATACCTCCAGCCACAGAATACAAAGTTCTTTGCTGTCAGGTGAATGCCTATTGGCTAATTTTTGGGGCCTGTACTGACCGACAGTTACATTTTTAATAATCACACCCTGAAGGTTTTTCTGGTTCGCCTGCCATTAAAGTGAATGGGGCCCGCCGCGAACTTGCGGTTCACGAACATTTGATCACGTCCGTCCCGGCCGATGTTCGTCCATCACTACCAGTGAATGACTGCAGTGGTGGCCTAGAGCAGTCACATGCCCCTGAGTCGGAACGCCAACGCTGGACCAGAAAGCAGAGTGAGATGGCCAGCTTCATTATGGGAGCAACGTTTTAATATTTTAACAGTAAATTCTTTAGAACAATAATCTTTTTAGAATGGCCCTTTAGGCCTCTTTCACACGAGCATTACGGATTGGTTCAGGATGCGTTCAGTGAAACTCGCACCATTTCGCAAGCAAGTTCAATCAGTTTTGTCTGTGATTACGTTCAGGGTTTCAGTTTTTCTGCGCGAATCCTATCAGTTTTGATGCGTTTTTCACGCACGTGAAAAAAACCTGGAGATTTACAAACATCATCTCCTAGCAACTATCAGTGAGAAATGCTTTCCAACCAGGTTACATCCCGATGCAATGTGCTTTTCACGGAAGCCCCATTCACTTCTATGGGGCCAGGGCTGCGTGAAAAACGCAGAATATAGAACATGCTGCGATTCTCACGCAATGCAGAAATGATCCGTAAAAAAAAAACAGACCCATAGAAATGAATGGGTCAGGATTCAGTGCGGGTCACTTCACGCATTACACCCGCGCGGAAAACACGCTCGTGTGAAAAGGAGCCTTAAGGCGTACCTCCATATACTAATGAAGTGGGTGGATGGAACCTGTAGTGCACATGCCTCCATCCGCTCAGCAGCTTCACTAGTGTACAGCACGTGCGCTGATGAAAGAGGCACACGATTTATGGGCTAGGCGAGATTAACTTTAAGGTGATTGGCCCTGTCACTCACAGTGGAGGGGCGTGGCCAGTAAATGCACTGACTGCAGCTCCAGGTGCAACGAGGTGCAACACCCTTGTTGCACAAAGGAGCTAATTAGCATATTATAAAATATCTCATATCTCTGTATCACCATAACATATCGACATGGGACAAATAGAGTTATATTCAGCTGCTCATTGCACATCTCCCATGGTAGCTGCATTTATACCAAGATATGTGCTGACAGATGCCTTTTAAACCTTTCCAGTCTTAACAGATGTTATCATCTGTCGAACAAGTGTTTTCATCGATCATATTTAGAGATGAGCGAATTTCCGCTTATAAAATTCCTTCACACTTCGTTTGGTGCATAACAGAAATGGGACGGATCCATTTTGCAGTCTACAGACTTCCATTATGATGGAATGAATAATGGAATGCCTCTAAACGCATTCCGTTATGCATTCCGTCATAGAATTGCGTTATGGACCGCGGTAACGGAATCCATAACGCAGTTCACCTTTTACCACCAAAACGAATTTCAAAATTAAGAAACTCGCTCATCTCTAATCATATTTGATCCGTTTAGTACCACGGACAATGTCTGCCTATTAGTGGTATTGTGTAAAGACATTGGGGGAGATTCATCAAAGTGGAACTGGCTTAGTTGCCCATAGCAACCAATCAGATTCCTCCTTTCATTTTTCTCAGCTCCTTTGGAAAATGAAAGGTGTAATCTGATTGGTTGCTATGGGCAACTAAGCCAGTCCTACTTTTACACCAGTGTGATAAATCTCCCCCATTATATCATTGGCCATATTTACATATTCAAGACTGGATATGCTGAAGCCAAGAGCCAAAACATTATAAAGCCAGAAATACATGTCTAAAACATGGTAATCTCTATTGAACAGTATCATATTAGGGGTGGGTAGTATAAAACCTGACCTTTACTTTATGTCAAATACATCAGCGGGGGATTTCCTACACAGTCGAGAAAATCCACAACTGATATATTTTTTATTTTATTTCATTCTACTGAATGACATAAAGGTTGAAAATCTATCGATTTCATCCAGATACATCAATATTGAAGCAGTGAACCTGCCAAAAAAACTTACATGTAGAAATCTCGTTTCCGGCTTTACCATATATAAATTAATTATCTGTAGACCATTAGAGCAGTTTATGAGAAAGGTCAGATCGACAGCTGGAGGCTGAAATGCTTATAGCAATTGACAGCAACAAGTCTATCTATTAACACATAATGAGTCCGTTTATGAACGTGTCTAGAGATGAGCCAATTTTTTAAAAGTTCAATTCGGCTGATTCTCCGAATTTTACAAAAAAATTAAAAGTAATTCGCCATGAACCGCATTTTTTTGTAAGTAGCGGGTGCAATGACAGAAAGCTGCGATAGCGCCGCTCCCCGTCATTGTACCCCTCAGATGCCGCGTTCATACATGATCGCGGGATAACTTAAATTTTTTTTTTTATCAAACTTACCGCCTCCATTTGCTCGCGACGGGCCAGCTGCCATCTAGCTTAAAGATCTGGAGCGAAATCTCGCGTGGCGCGAGATTACCGCATCACGCCGGCCGGGATCTTCAATCAAGATGTCGGCTGGCGGCCCGTCGTGAGCAAATGGAGGAGGTTAGTATGATGTTTTTTGTTTTTTACACTATTTCAGGTTAAATCGATTCGCTAACACAAAGCACGAGGAAATTCGGCTTCGAGGCGAATCGAATTTATCCTGAAATTTTGGACCCCATGCTGACACCTTATTGTGGGACAATACCCACCATACAGAATTAAAGTCAATTGAGCAGAAAATTTAGTGGAAATATGGCGTCTACAGACTGGGCCAGGTATGGAGACAAGGGGATATAATACTACGGTATATGAAGATCTTAAAAATGAGTATGGTCCGGGCAATATAGACCTGAGGTTTTTCTATCTCCAATTAAAACAAGCACTGCGAATCTCGCTAGGAAAAGGTACACAAATTGATACCCTTCCGCAGCCGTTAATGGATTTCTCCAGGATAACAGCAGGGGGGGAATTAATTTCTAAAATATATGAATGTCTGTTGCATCAAAAGACTAAGAAAAAAGCAGCCAATAGCTTAATGTATAAAGGGAAAGATGACATAAATCCCCAGCAAGAAGAGTTTGGGGAATTGGCCATAAAGGAAAAAAATTGGGTTTCTAAGAACTTTTCCCATAGGATTACCCAATTTAATATATATTACCGCCTGTACTACTCCCCTAAGATATTAATAAAGTGTTATAAACCTAAAATTTTTAGTTGTTTAAAATGTAGAGAGGTAGGGGTGGACGATGTCCATATACTGTGGACATGTATAAAGACTCAAGAGTTCTGGGGAAAGGTCAATGACAGAATAGAGCAATACCATCGGTTTAAAGTCCCCAGCCAATTTGAGACATGTATACTGGGGGTGATGGATAAAATTGAGGCCCCACAACATCGGGAAATTGCATCCAAACTCCTTTTTCAAACTAGGAAATGTATTATTGGACATTGAGGAGGTAGTGCGGCTCCCACGGTCAGGGAATGGGAGAACTTTACTAAAATCTCACTTGTTAGAAAGGAATTTCACCTAGCAAATATTAAGAAAAAAACAAAGATTTGTTAGAATATGGCAGAAATGGCTAATATAGTTACTTTTTTTTTATAGTTAGTTTCCCCCTCCCCCTTCTTTCCTCTCTTCAAGATGGAGTAGACAATGAATAAAGGAGGAGGGTGGGGAGGGTATATAATATTATGTAACTAAAAGATTGTTATAACTTTTTTTGTATGATGTAAAAAACAATAAAGATTTAAATAAAAAAATAAAAAAAGAATTGATCCTGAAATTCGGATCGAATTCCACTTCATGGGATTCGATTCGGTCATCTCTAAATGTGTCTATTCAATGACAAATTACTAGTTGCTGTATGGTTTAGGCCTCTTGCACACGATCGCGTGTCTCCCATGGCCGCACGGGACACCGGCCATGTGCAATCCGCATCACTGATGCGGACCCATTCACACAAATCCGGAGAAGGGGTGCGAAACGGAATGGAACTATGGAACAGAAGCACTACAAAGTGCTTCTGTGGTGTTCCGTTCCGTGCTTCTGTTCCGCAAAAAGATACAACTTGTCCTATCATTTTGCGGAACGGACGGATCGCTGACCCCATTCAAGTGAATGGGGTCGCGATCTGCATGCGGCTGGCCCACGGTCGGTGCCGGTGCATTGGGGACCACAATTTGTGGTTCATGTGTAAGAGGCCTTAGGCTGTGTTCACACGCTGTGGCTTTGTCATGTGATCTTTGAACACAGCCTATAAAGACAACTACACTCTATGGACATAAGTATTTGGACGCCTGACCATGAGCTTGTTGGCCATCCCATGCCCAAACCGTAAGTGGTTATATGGAGGTAGATATGGAGGTAGACTCCCATTTGCGGCTATAACAGCCTCCACACTTCTGGGAAGACTTCCCGCAAGAGTTTGGAACATGTCTGTGGCAATTTGTGTTTCTTTAAGTTTAGACTAAAGAGAATTTGTGAAGTCAGGCACGGATGTTGGACTAGAAGGTCTGGCTCCACCAAATTTTACATGATGCACTATGCAGGGTTCTTCAGGCATATGCCGAACCCAGAATTGTCCATCAGACTGTCAGAAAGTGAAATATGGTGTATCACTCCAGAGATCATGTTTCCACTGCTGCAGAATCAAGTGGTGCCATGCTTTACACCAATCCAGCTGGCACTTGAAATTGTGCATGGTGACCTTAGGCTTTTGTGCAGTTGTCTGACCATGGAAACCCAATTCTTCATGAAGCTCCCAGTGCACAGTTATTGCTTCATCCAGAGGCATTTCAGAGGGTAGGCGATTTTAACGCTCCAAGCCATTCAGCACTCAGCGGCCCCACTGGGAGTTTGCGCTAACGACCACTTTGTGGCTGAGTGATTGTTACTAGAGATAAGCGAATCAAATCCCACGAAGTGGAATTCGATCCAAATTTCAGGATAAATGAATATGTTAATATGAATATGTTAGCGAATTGATTTAACCTGAAATAGTGTAAAAAACAAAAAAAAATTCATACTTACCTCCTCCATTTGCTTGCGGCGGCCCGCCAGCCGAAATCTATGACCAGGAAGGGGTTTTAAAAAGAGCACCAAGTTCCAGGATCAGAACCTGATAGGTTCATGACTCCGCTCTTCATTAGACAGAAACACTGGCACATAGGAATAGAGCTGCTGAGCAATCAACCCACTGCTAGTCTCCTCCAGCTCATGCCCACTGTAGGGAGAAACAGAACATTAGTATATAGGATACAGCGGCTCACCCCTGTCCCGTATGGATAGGTGCTCACCCTCCGGTCCTACCCTCAGGACCTAGAAGGATAATTGGAACGTACAAAGTAATGAGGGGGCACACTCAAACGGGAAACACTAGATAAATGGTTAACTGATGTTTTATTATTATCAATATTATTAATACTTTAAAAACAAACCCCTAAAATACATAAAATACATAAATACATCAAATAATATATAGCAACCTATATAAAGTATGCCGCTGCTGCAGGTGCAGTATCACTGTGCTGGATACAATGTCCCAATTTAAGTGGTGGTGCTATGACCAAAAACGTCCAGAGCAGTGATCTTAGTTATGCCGTATCAATGCACAGATGTGACACTGCAATCATATGGGGCAGTGATATATACTGCTCGCGCTATGGCCGGATCCAATGGAGCAATGTTGGTAATATTGATAATATCAGTACAACAGTAATGGTGCTAGTATACCAATGTCCGATATATACAGGCAATGCACGTGACGTATAGTCTCCAAATTACTTACAAACTCTTGCCGCTTGTATTGTCCCGGTCTCACCCCTCCTTGCTGCCTAACCGCAGCGCTGGTTTCCCAACTTGCCGTACACGGCCAAACGTGGCGTCCCACGTGGCCTGGTCGTCTGGGGTTCCAGACGGACGCTAAGATGATGTCACTGCTGTGCGACTGTAACTCCGGACGGACGCTTGGGTAACGTCACTCCTGTGCGCTTGGGCAACGTCACTCCTGTGCGACTGTAGCTCCGATTCTCAAGGTAAATATCATACACTTGGATCTAATGTGCAGGTTCTTTGTTCTTCTCTTTGAATCCACGCTCACTCTGTAATGCCAGATGCGTTTCGGGGTCTAACGCCCCTTCCTCAGTGGCCACCGAGTGAGTGGATTCTCACTCCTTATAAATGGTATTGTTCCACCCACAATTATCTTTTTTGGTGCTTATTCCAAGATGTGGAGTGGATTCGGTTGCCATTTGGCTTCATATTACCATACAAGATTAAAACATCCTTAAAAGAAGATACTACATAAATATTACTTCCCACATGTTTAAAAACAATTCAAAAAAAGTGCTTGGAGTAGACTGCAAGGTCAGAGCATGATTCTAGAAAAAACCGCATCAAAACCGCATCTGTGTAAATTGCGTTCTGCATGCGGTTTTTGAGTTTTTTTGGACTATAGGGCAAGGTGAACCCTCCAAAGGGAAATGGACCAAAAACGCATCAACATATCATTTATTTTTTGTGCGGTTTTGGAATTTTCGGAATTTTTGGTCTTTTGTCTTATTATCATATTCATCAGAGTTTGATTGTGGTATCTGGGAGGAGCCGTCTAGCCGGGAGGGGAGATCATAGTGTCATTAATTGACCAAACTACGATGTCCCATCCCCCAGATACCACAATCAAACTCTGATGAATATGATAATAAGACAAAAGACCAAAAATTCTGAAAATTCCAAAACCGCACAAAAAATAAATGATATGTTGATGCGTTTTTGGTCCATTTCCCTTTGGAGGGTTCACCTTGCCCTATAGTCCAAAAAAACACAAAAACCGCATGCAGAACGCAATTTACACAGATGCGGTTTTGATGCGGTTTTTTCTAGAATCATGCTCTGACCTTGCAGTCTACTCCAAGCACTTTTTTTGAATTGTTTTTAAACATGTGGGAAGTAATATTTATGTAGTATCTTCTTTTAAGGATGTTTTAATCTTGTATGGTAATATGAAGCCAAATGGCAACCGAATCCACTCCACATCTTGGAATAAGCACCAAAAAAGATAATTGTGGGTGGAACAATACCATTTATAAGGAGTGAGAATCCACTCACTCGGTGGCCACTGAGGAAGGGGCGTTAGACCCCGAAACGCATCTGGCATTACAGAGTGAGCGTGGATTCAAAGAGAAGAACAAAGAACCTGCACATTAGATCCAAGTGTATGATATTTACCTTGAGAATCGGAGCTACAGTCGCACAGGAGTGACGTTGCCCAAGCGCACAGGAGTGACGTTACCCAAGCGTCCGTCCGGAGTTACAGTCGCACAGCAGTGACATCATCTTAGCGTCCGTCCGGAACCCCAGACGACCAGGCCACGTTGGACGCCACGTTTGGCCGTGTACGGCAAGTTGGGAAACCAGCGCTGCGGTTAGGCAGCAAGGAGGGGTGAGACCGGGACAATACAAGCGGCAAGAGTTTGTAAGTAATTTGGAGACTATACGTCACGTGCATTGCCTGTATATATCGGACATTGGTATACTAGCACCATTACTGTTGTACTGATATTATCAATATTACCAACATTGCTCCATTGGATCCGGCCATAGCGCGAGCAGTATATATCACTGCCCCATATGATTGCAGTGTCACATCTGTGCATTGATACGGCATAACTAAGATCACTGCTCTGGACGTTTTTGGTCATAGCACCACCACTTAAATTGGGACATTGTATCCAGCACAGTGATACTGCACCTGCAGCAGCGGCATACTTTATATAGGTTGCTATATATTATTTGATGTATTTATGTATTTTATGTATTTTAGGGGTTTGTTTTTAAAGTATTAATAATATTGATAATAATAAAACATCAGTTAACCATTTATCTAGTGTTTCCCGTTTGAGTGTGCCCCCTCATTACTTTGTAGAAACAGAACATTGCCTCCTGTTGCTAAGGATGCTGTTACGTCACCAAGGAGTGTGGCTTAGCAGCGCGTCTCTCCTGGCGTGGCCACTTCGAACCTGCAGATCGTGCCCCTGGAGCCCAGACAGGGGAGTTTGTGACAATATGGAGGCAGGTTGGTTAGTGATAATTCAGCAGTTACGTGATACTGACCTATTGGTTGTTTGATGATGGTTGGCTTGGTTGTAGACCCTCACCTTACATCAGTGTCTGTAAATGCAGAAGTAGCAGGTTACTCAGCTGTTTGGACTCTCAAGGCTTTACTTGAGGATGATTTGAAATAGTTCTGGTGATTCTGGTAACAGGAGCAGGAGCTTTGCAACTTGCTTCCTATCTACTCTGTTTCTGGATAGGAACTCCCCCTCTTGACAGGGAGCAGGACCAGCCCACTCCTCCCAAGAGGGAAGGAACAAGGTTGTTAACCCTGTTCCTGTCAACCTTTGGAAATATTTAATGCAATGGATATTTGCATTTCACAATATCATCCGTACTATTCACTCTGCACAAGAATAGGCATGTGGATTGGGATTATTGTTTGTAATGAGACAACCTCTTTAATTACCAAAATAGCATTTGCAATCTACATTTCTTTTTAGCTTTTTAGACGTGCTGCTCGCTGGTTATGGCTGTGCGGTTTACCATGAAAGAACACTTTCAGTTCAAGAGACTATCATTTAAATTAGATAGGGCAAAGCTTTATCATTTGAGGAAATTCCTGCCGACTGGAAGGAAGTTTTGTAAAGTTCAAAATACCAGGAGAGCGGATGGTAAGCTGTATGAATTGCTTTAGAGGGAAATTATGTTGAGTATTCATATATATTATTTAACCCTCTCACTGAGGAAATTCTTACAGAACTCTCTATGATGTATTCAAGGCATGCTAAGAACCTCCTGCTATTTATTCCATTAATATCTGTGCAAAAACCAATTAGAGAATGTCTTAGGGTGTGCACTAGCTCTACTGCCCTGGGGGTACTACAACGTTGTATATAGTTTTATATTGTGATACTGTGTATTTTGTATTGTAGTTTGTGGCCGTTGTTACCAGTAAGGAAAGTATGGCAAAGGTTAATCAGGAACAAGGCTAACTACCCTGGTAGGAGTGGGATGGTCCTGCTTCCTGCCAGGAGGAGGAGTTCCTGTCAAGACTGTGAGTGAAGAGGAGGCACACCACTGAGCTCCTGCTCCTTAGAAGGATTCTCCAAAAAGAATAACAGCTATTGATATAAAGCCTCAATTAAATTCTTGAGAAGACAGACAACTACCTCCATAATCACCCATAACATTACTAGGCCACTACGACCTAAGTGCTAAATTGCCACCATCCAACCTGTTTCCATAATACTTACTGGTGTTAGAGGAAATTGCACTCACAATCTGCTGCTACTGAATGTACTTGAGTTTATTTTATTCGTTTAATTTTGGTCTCATTCTTTAATATTACATTTCCACTGCACCGATTGACCAGGAGCAATGGCC
Source organism: Bufo bufo (assembly GCF_905171765.1). Taxonomy (NCBI): domain Eukaryota; kingdom Metazoa; phylum Chordata; class Amphibia; order Anura; family Bufonidae; genus Bufo; species Bufo bufo. The sequence continues at coordinate 42,538,660 of NC_053395.1, forward strand.
GGAGGGAGCACATCATGACACAACCCTTCATCAGGGCCACTACCACTCCCATCCTCTATACCGGCTCCTCTAGGGCTTGCTGCATATTCCTACAATATGTGATTAAGCTTCAGCCTGTTTCCCTGCCTCCTTCTTGTAGTAGGTTTTTTCCAGTCATCTCTTACAAGCCAGAAGCTGGGAAAAGTTGTGTGAAGGTGCATCTCATAGAAATACACAGTAGAGTCTACACACAGCACTCACAAATAAATAGTATAGATAGTGTAAGCCATGGGAGTTTTAAAACTCTGTACATAATCATCTTATGGACCCACATACTAGCTCACTGATCTTTTGGTTTCTTAATTAAGGTAGAAATGAAATCATCTGCAGCACTCTGTTCATGGAGGTTACATACAGACAAACAAGGATGATGTAGCTGGGTAGAAGGTCTGAAAGCTGTTGGGAAGGGTACATAGACGATGATGTAATCTGTTACGGTCAACGGGTGTGGACCCACTGTGCCAACTAACCAGTTTGGCTTTGGGATTAACCTAAGGGTGTTGACCTGGCGGTTCCCTGGTATTCAACCTTTAACACCTATACAGGTATCTGGGCTTTGCCGTAAGGAACCAACCAGGCTTGCTTGTAGTAGTACTGGTGTAGTTAGCTGCTAACCCACAGGGATCAGAGGCATTGATGCAAAGTCCTGACGACTCAGGCAAAAGAGTAGTATGAACACAGTCCAATTTTAAGGGCAGGCTGAGTACTTGCGCATTCCAAAATCAAACAGAATCCAGATCACAGTTCCAAGGTTGGGGCAGGTAGCAAGGAGCAAAATTGGTCCTCAGATATTCAGACGAGATCACCTTCACTGGTCACTAGCAAGTAGATAACTTCAAACCTCAGGCGAGGAGGTGGATCCACAGCCCAGATAAATAGGCAGGCGGATCAGCAACTTAGCCAGCACCTGGACAGGGGCAGGAGAAAAGCATTAACTCTCTCAGTGTTGAAGGAAAGTTCACAGAGCACTAATCCAAATTCATACAGGGACAGTAGAGCAATGTCCGCTCCTGCCCGGGACATCAAGACAGTGACGGGCACGGACCGCCAGCGTGACATAATCCCGCAGTTTGCGGGAAGTCCTCTACACTGATCCCCCGGAATGGATATATGGATGCAACTGAAGTGGGATAAAGGGGTGAGTTATTATTATAGACTTCAGGAAAGTTTTACACAGATGGACCAGAATCAGAACATTCATTAATAAATGTGTCATATGCCTCCATAATGCAAATTTCTTATCATTGCTGATCACACATATGGACCCTTGTGCCTCCTACTCTGTGACCTTCTCGTTGACGAGAATTTGGACACGTCTTCCCAGCATGTCTTCAGCCAAATGCTTCTTCTTTTGCTTTAACAGCAATGACTGTTACTCCGTGAAACTGTAGGAGTATCCCGTCACATGATACTGCAGTATCATCAATTGCCGAGCATACAGACCAGGCAAGGACCTGGCAGGTCTATACTTGTCTTACCTTTAGAAAACATGCAGTATGAGCAATGAGTCCATATCATATCACAGCAGGTATATTCTCCAAATTCTATATGGAGTTTACAGATCATATGTCTGCTAATATCATAGAAAACCAGTATTTGTGGTGCCTGCTATGTGCTGGGGTAACCAGTGCGCCGAAGAGCCTGCATAGGTTATTGATCACATCTGGGTACAGGTTTTATTCAAAGGGCAAGTAGTTTGGGCAATGTTGATTAAGCACGCTCACCAACCACCGGTGGTCACACCGCAGCTAGATTCACTCAGGGGTCTCATGATCCCTTATTCTCTTGATTGCTGGGGTTCCCAGTGGTTGGAGTGATCATATTCTTCAAACAGAACCGCAGGTATCATATATTACTACACATATGTTCCTCCACTTTCTAATCTGTGTAATTGCTTATCGTCTATGGTATTCTATGGATCTTACTATCATAGGTCATTTACCAGAGCTCAATAATACTCATTAAATGGGTTCTTTGTCTTGGACAATACTTTCTTTTAAAGGGGTAATCACAAGAAGGAGGCGGTGGGAACAGCCTGTTTAATAACATGCAACTGGGGCGTTGCCTTTACACCTAGAGTCTCTGCTCTCTCTGCATCTGCCGCGCCTTCTGCAGGACCAGGAGTGATAATTTTTACACTGTCTGGACCTGTCAATCAAAGGGCAGAGGGCTCAGCAGTTGCAGAAAGAGCTGAGCCTCTAGGTGTAATGGCAACGCCCCTGTTGCTCCTAGAGGCTCATTTGCATACATTAAAACATCATTTTTCTCAGCAATGCGGGCACATATGAACATGGGACCAACACAGATGCCTTCAGCTGCCAAGTGCACATGTAACAGGTCAGCCAGTGTCATAAAACAAATCTGCTGACAGATGTATTTTAAAGGATTCTGTCACCAGCGACCTTCATGTCCAGATGTTTGCATAGACACACTACTGTGGTTCTCCGGACCAAAGTACTGTTTTTCTTTTGATGATCCCAGGCTCCATTCCTGAGTTATGATATTTTTTCTTAATATGCAAATTAGGCCTTTGGTGCAATGAGGGTGTCACCAATTCCATTGTTGCACTCAAGCTCATCTCCTTTCTGTGGCCAGCCCCTCCATCGCTGCTTTGATTGACAGGACCTGGCAGTGGCAAAGTTCCAAGCAAATCACAGTCCATGGCTTTTCCAATAGCAATGTATGGATAGTGGCAATGGTGGGGGTTGTAGTACTCCTTCCCTCTGTCTAAAGTCTTTCTCTCTCTCTCTCTCTCTCTGCAGAATCCAAGGTTGGTAATTAAGGTTCTTATAAACGCTTCTGTAATTCCCAGGCTGAGGAGTACAGCTGTAAGATGCGGCTGGCCAAACAGTCTCAAAGCGTAGAAGGGTGCGTTGGCATTATTCCCTCTCACAGCGGCAAAGTGTCTAACAAGCCCAGTACTTTTGCTGTCTGACTCCAGTGCATGGCCTTGCAGATTCTGGACCTTCTAATCTTCCTTCTCGTTCTGGAGATAAAGTTGCTTTTTTAGCTGTAAATGTCTCAGAGTTGATGGTCCTCTGAGCTCAGGCCTAGTACTGAGGAGCAAGCACATTTAGAACCTCCCAGTAGCTTTGCTTTTGTCTAGACTCCAGTAGGAACTCTCTCTAGGGGAGTGCCCATGTCCATCTCCTAGCACCCTAAAGGTCTAAGTCAAGGTTATTAAGCCTGACCTAGCCATACAATACCATTGAGTACGCATATATAGTAAATCAAGACATTTCAATTAACCAGATAACAATACAATTAAAGGGGTTTTCCAAGTTTTTTTAACTGATGACCTATCCTCTGGATAGGTCATCAGTATCTGATTAGTGGGGGTCCAACAGCCAGGAACCCCACCAATCACCTGTTTGAGAACCACCGGAGCTCGCAGTAGCATCGCAGCGTTCCCACAGCTTTGCCTAAGCCATGTGATGACACGTTCATCAGTCACATTGCCTAGGTGCAGTTCGGCCCATTTGAAGTGAATGGGGATGAGCTACGATACCAAGCAAAGCTGCTATACAATGTACCGCGCTGTGCATGGTGAGCTGAGAGAAGGCAGCTGCGCACACAGGAGCGCCGATGCCTTCTCAAACAGCTAATCAGCGGGGGTCCGGGGTGTCGGCCCCCCACGATTACATACTGATGACCTTATCAGTTAAAAATTAAATCCTGGAAAACCCATTTAACTCTTTTGCAGTGACCCTGTTCTGGGGTACTGTTATCACTTCTTCACCCTGCTACTATCTCTAATGGGCTAATATAATGTCATCTTATGCATTTATTTCCAGGTCCTGCATAATGTGCATATCTATTTATATGCAACTGTTTATGCTCACGTGTAATGTGTCTGGTTCACCAGCAGGTGGCAGCAAACATGGCAGAGCTACAGGTACATAGAATGGAGCTTTCCATTCCATTCTATCCCCCCTCTGTGTTGGAGTGGGCAAGTACCACTTCCTGCAGGAAGGGTGGGCACCAGTTTCTAGAGGAGTCTAGCTTACCCCCTGCTAGGGGAAGGAGGCAAGAGCTGGGCACATCGCCGTTGGACATGCCCCAGCTAAGCCAAGCAAGCCAGCTAGAGCACCTTCAGGTCTGCTGGATATGGAGGCCACAGCTTGAAGCCTCAGAAGCCAGAAAGTATAGTTCCCTGGCCTAATCTAGAGACAGACTACCGAGAGAAGTTGCAGCATAGAGAAGAAGCAAAGATTCTATTCAAGCCTGTTAGTACAGCAGGGTACGAAGAGCAACAGATGTAGCAGAGACGAGTTTGCCTGCCAGAGTTTTAATGCTAAAGTCTGTTGGGACCAAGACAAAGTCTGTAACCCGTTTGGAGAAACGCTTATGCCAAGTAAATCTGTTATTGAACTTCATCACAAGGTCTGGACTCAAGTTATTTCTTTCATCCCCCCAATTCAACTACCCCTAATTTGCTGCTTCGGAAGACAACGCCTGGGGTCCAGCGTATCCAGGTAGGAGCACCGTGACACATACAAAAGAGTAAGGGACATTGTAGGCCACCGTATACCACTCGGCCATTCCTACACCTGGGTACCACCACCAGCACCATTTCTTAAAGGGACTCTGTCCCATTGTTGCTTCACTGCAACTGGCGTCACAAACATTTATTAAAGGGACCCTTTGCCGCTGTCGGACGTTGCAACTGCATATCCATATTCTTGATAAAGTGCATCCTGCTCAAACAGCTGACCGGCAGGGATGCCAGGAGTCAGACCCCCACTGTTCAGATATTGATGACCTCTCCTGATGATAGGCCATCAATATGAAAACTTCAAGCTTGCTTTTAGTGTTACTGCGGCAGAAATTTTTTTAAACCCAGCAAACTTGTCTTCATAGAGTAGAAAAGTTTCAGAGTGAAAGAAAGTTTTGGGGTGACAGGACTTTATATCACCGCTATTGATGGGCGCTAACCACATCTTCTTTGTGAAGTTCAGGCGCTGTGTTTTAAAATGGTGTCAGTGCTTTTTGATTGTTGTTGCAGCTGTAACATTTGATATATTATTTTCCAAGGAAATAGTGCTCCAAAGTGCAGTGCCTGAACCTGATTTACGAGAGCTTCTGATAGATTCTCTGGTATACATTACAAGATGAAGAACTGAACATGATCGAGTGCAAAAATTTATCATTCGGTTTTGTTGTTTGGCTCTTAATTTCGCACTCGAGAAACAGGAAGGAAGCATCAATGTAGTGTAGAAAATTGAGCAAAGTATTAAAGGGTTAGAAAAACATGGATGCTTTTTTTTCCCCAAAAACAGCACCACACCTGTCCACAGGATGTGTGAGATGTTACAGGCCAGCCCGATTCACTGCAATGCAGCTAATATATAATGCTAGGAACTAGTGTTTTTGGAGGAAAGCACCATGTATTTCAACTCCCAGTCAACATTTTTAGGGGTTGTCCAAGATTTTATTTATTTATTTTAAAAACAAATTTATTGATTTTCCCAGATTGACAGCACAGAATAAATTAAATTCACACTTATACAGTAACAGAGCTTATATCGTCTAGACAGAAAATGGTCTTACATTACATGTTTGTGACATATATGTTGACATACGTTTTAATTCTGTGTTGTACAATTAAATGCAGCAATTTTACAGCAATTTGCTATTTTTGTATCAAACTTTCTTGAGTATTTGCTTTAGTGAATGTAACTAAACAATTTAACAGTAACTATTTCTTCAGCTGAGTATCAGAGGCATGTAGACTATTTAGATCTGAATTCTATTATTGTATACTTAAAGGAGATTTCTTTATGCCTTCCAGGCGCCCCAAATGCTTTCAAACTGATAATAGGTGTTGGATTCCCAGTGAGCTAACTTTTCCAATCTATGTAGCTGATCACATTTAGTTAACCACAATGATATCTCTGGGGAAGACGTTTCCTTCAAGTTTGCAGCTATTAGCAATCTTGCTGCCGCCAAAAGGTGTTGGCACAACCGCTCCTCTCTTTTGTTGTAGGAAGTTAGCGGCATCATTCCCAAAAGGCATATCTGTGGTGTGTTGTTTTTTTCCATATTTTGGTCAGTATTTCACAAATTCTGGCTCAAAAAGGGGCTATTAGTGGGCATGTCCACCAAATGTGCATAAAGGTGCCAATCTCTTGGAGACATCTCCAGCAAAGTGCTGAGGACAGAGGGAACATCTTGTGCAATTTCTCAGGGGTATAGTACCATCTGGTAAGAATCTTATAATAGTTTTCCTGGAGACGGGTACATCTGGAGACCTTGGAAGTGCGTGCTAGCAGGGATTTTACTTCATCTTCTGTGAATGTTAGATTTAGATCTTTTTCCCAGTTAGTAATAAACAAGGGTTTTTGTGGTGCGTTTACAGGGACGAGTGAGGAATATAATTTAGGTTTCTTGAGGGGGTCTTTACTTCCCATAGCCATCTGCTCAAAGCATGTAAGGCTAGTTTCACTTGGGGTCTGAGATTTTTTGATAAATTGGAGGAGGTGTAACCTTTGAAAACCTGTAGATTTGAGTAGGGCTGTTCCTCAGTGTTCGTATCTGAGTTAGTGCTATCTTGTCTCAATAAATCCCAGATTGCTGTTGCATTGTTTTTTCATGTATCTGTTAATGTGGATCTAAATTCTGAAGTAGAGTCCCACAATACGTCCCTGATCTGGAGAAGAGGTGTTAAGGGGTTTGTAAGCAAATAATTAGCTAGTTTGGTTTGCCATAATTTAACGGTGTTACGTGTCATTAGGTTTAGTATAGCTCTAAGGAGGTCTAACCTGTGATTTTTGGCCAAGGCTAGCTACCGCAGGGGGCTCTCAACAGGTTGTACAGTATTTTGATATGGATGGTCTATCCTCAAGATAGGCCAGGGATCAGTAACCTCCGGAATTACAGCTGCTGCAAAACTACAACTCCCTGCATGCACACTTGCTTGGCTGTTCTTATAACTCTGGAGTGCTGACGGTCAATGTTCGCTCAGATAGACCATCAAGATAAGATCGGCAAGAATCTGACATCTTGCCTATCAGCTGTTACCTTGTAGCTGCTGGAAGTCGGCAGCAGAACTGCAAAGCTCTGTCCATTGTGCAGTAGATGGAACTGGTACAGCACTACTCCCATTGAAGTGAACGGGAGCAGCACTCCAGTTACCAGCTTCATCCACTATGCCATGGATGGAGCTGTGTAGATCACCAAACCTAGCACCAAACCTACAAAGCTGATTGGCAGGAGTGAAGGATGTTGGATCCTGGCTGATCTGATATTAATGGCCTAGCCTGGTATATATTGCTGCTGTTATGCTATGATGCACTGTATATTTCTGTATAGTTCTATTTCTATACTTCCACCTAGTGGCCAAACTGTTTTATTAATAATTGCATTGGAGTATGTGCAGTAGGACCTTTAGGTCACATGGCATGTTCTGAAGGTCCTCAAGGTAGTATAGTGTCATGCGGTTGATATCTTGGTTTGCCAATTGCAGTGCATGGTGGTTCACTGGTCTAATGTGCTCAATTGTGTCCAACCAACATGGCATAGAGGGAATCCGGCCTTAGGTGCCATGATTAGTAGGAAGCTACATTGTGATGTCCTGACCATCAGGAGAATGCACAAGCCGAAGCATGACATGTTTCTACTGAGAAACCTGTGACAAAACTATACAAGGAACAACCCTTCTGACTAATTGGAGCCATGAAGCACATGCTGTAATTCCGCAGGAGTACCTGTATTTACCAACCAGAGGGCCTTATGATTAAGCATTAAGGAACATTAGGAAGCTGAGGTTGGTTACTTGGAGTGCTTCGACTTGTTGCAGATTGCCTAGACAGATGCTGCAGGAGAAAAGACCCTGACATTCCACAGGAGACCTTGTGGAAGTCCCGTGGCTCTGGGAATATGCATCTTTACAAGACCGTGAGGAATGTCCCAGGGGCCATCTTGAAGAAGTTGTATAACTGCCGCACTCTCAGGAGAACCTTCTTGACCGCCATTACTGATTTGTAACTGCGAGTTGAATTTTTTTATAGGACTGTGCCTCTCTGCCAGAGATAACTGTGCTGTTCTGATACTTGCCGGATGCCTGCTCTTCCACGAAAGTTGACTTTGTTGCTACATAGAACTATGTCAATGCCATCTTCCTTACTGCGACTCCGCCTGACCCACACTATGCATTGACATTTGGAGAACTGTCCTTGGACCCATCTTGTAATCCATTGACAGTAGCCAAAGGTACAGTCTCTAGGCACAGGCGGTTACTCAACAGGACACCCTCTATACTCCAAACCCAGGGTATCTGTACCAGACAGTTGCCCAGGATAGACACTATCTTCACCTAAACTGTGCCATCTACCATGTTTATTTAATGGGAGGACGAACTGGTGACGAGTTCTCTATAAACCTTCATGTTTGACCCAGTATGACCATCATAACCGTTGAATAGATGTTTAAAAAGTTTTCAAGTCACGTTCCCATCATAGAAAATAGATTACACAAAAGATGGTGGTAATAATGTGACGGCAAATAAAACTGTCTAAACTATGTGTCTACTTCTTAGTTAAGGACTATGCACATGTTTTCAGGTCAAGGTAATATTTTTCAGACTATGTTTTTTTTTTTTTGCTCACTGCCTTCTCCATCTATCGTTTCATTCTTTTCCAGGCCTTTCACCTCTTTTTATTTTTAATGTTTAATTTTATTTTTTAATGTTCTTGATGTACTCGCTTTTTATCTAGTATTCATGGTTGGGGATAATAACTTGTCACAGCTCGTGAATTACTAACTTCAACAATACAAAGCGTTACTGACCAAGGACACAACCAATAAATCTATTCTTACCAAACGCTCAGTTCATTTTTCATAGAGTGAATCATCCCCCGTTTTCTTTGTAGAAGCAAATGATTCCCTTATAACATCTAATTAATTACCACCCTAACTACCTCAGAACCAATTAGCATGGACCTTAAAAAAACTAGGCCTTTGCATACAATGTGGACGTAAAGTAGGTAAAATGTATGACTTCATTACCCCCTACATGCAAACCAGTTGAGTTTACTGAGGTTTAGAACAAAATTACTAATTTACTAATTTCAAACCACCTATTAGTTGGCTTACTTTCTGCATTTTGTGGCACACATTATTACATCCTAAACCGTGTCTCTTTCTGGTAGACCATGCCCCCTTTCCCGCCACAACTAATTTGAAAAAAAGGAGGAGTTTATGAAAGTTCTACTGTTGCTTTCCTGCATGGAAAAGGCACAAATATTGACAGAAATCCCATTTTGCACCAAAATTTGTGACTTTTCTCCCTTTTCGTGGGCGAAACCTCAGCAGCCTGACACATTTACCAATATGTGCACCAGAAAACTGGCACACTTTGCAACAAAAATCTACCCCAGCTGGGCCTCTTAATCATTTTGGCATGTTGTATGCCATCATACTTTATTGGGGGGAGAGGGATCATTTAAAGGCAACTTGTCCTGTTGAACATGGTGTTTGAGCTGCATGCAGCATGTTATAGAGATGGAGGAGCTGAGCAGATTCAGTATAACTTGTATTTCATTCATTTATATCCCTGCTCATTCTGGGTTTTGAAGTCCAGGAGGCGGTCCTATCAGTGATTGACAGCCTTCTCTCTATGACTGTGTATACACAGAGAACTGTCAATCACTGATAAGACCGCCTCCTTGACTTCAAAGTCCAGCATGTTCAGGAATTTAAATGACTTAAATACAAGTTCTAATGAATCTTTTCCCAAAAAAATATATATCAATCTGCTCAGATTGCACTGCACTTTCAAGGTGACAGGTGATTTAAAAAAAAACATCCCGGACAACCCCCTTAAGGGCAGAATATGGGTAGATAGCATGTAGTTATTGTTACATCGGTGGTCCGTGTCCATCTCTGTTCTGCTACTTCTATTAGGAACATTACTCATTGAGTAACTACTACTCCCATTTTAGCCTTTACTACCATTGTGTGCTGCTGCATGGCTGCTTCTAATTGCTAATCAGCTCTGCTATAACACAATGCTGCTGACCTAATTTCCTTGCCTAAGCAATTAGGTTCCTAGCTTACAAATTTCCTTGCCAATGTGTGCTGTTTCCTTATGACTGCTCGTGTACTGTCCTGTACCTGTTTACCAATGGGACCTTCTGCTGCAAACCCTGACCTCAGACTTGTTTTACAGAGTCACACAAAATCTTCTTGCCCTGACCTTGACCTGTTACTGACTACGTGTTTTGCCTATTCTTTTGTTACCTTGCACCTGTGTCTCTGACCCCCTTGGGTGAATTGTCAACCACAGCAGGACTACAAGAGGTAGCTGTCTGGTGGTATCCTGAATAAAAGCCAGGAATTGTGTGAAATAGAATGCAATAGAAGCAAACAGTAAGAAGAAAGAATCAGACAATTTATAAAGGAAAATTGCCTTGATTTATTTGAAACTGAGTTAGAATTGTAGCTGTATTCTGTCATCTATAGCATGTATATCTAAAATAGACAGTTCTGACCATACAGGCCTTAAAGCTGCTACACAGACAGGATTCGTTGTGCGTCTCATTTTTCCTTCCTTCTTACAGATCAGAAGAAGTGTCAAATAAATGATAATGATGTCATCCAGGCCGAAATCAAAAATAGTGGACCAGTCATGAATTGGAGAGGGTGGGAACAGCACTAGAAGTTCACAGAGTGGACCTATAACATAGTGGTGAGGTGGAAGCAACATGAGGAGACCACAGAGTGGCAAAAAGACAGAGTCTGGAGTTGGCAGCAGTATGAGGAAGCCAAAGAGTGGCACAATGACAGAGTATGGAGGTGGCAGCAGCATGAGTAGGCCACAGAGTGGCACAATGACCAAGTCTCGAGGTGGCAGCAGCATGAGGAAGCCACAGAGTGGCAAAATGACAGAGTCTGGAGGTGGCAGCAGCATGAAGAAGCCACAGAATGGCACAATGACAGAGTGTGGAGGTGGCAGCAGCATGAGTAGGCCACAGGGTGGCACAATGACAGAGTCTGGAGGTGGCAGGAGCAGCATCAGGAGGAAGCCACGGTGGTGTGGCACAATGACAGAGTCTGAAGTTGGCAGCATGAGGAAGCCACAGAATGGCACAATGACCGAGTGTGGAGGTGGTAGCAGCATGAGGTAGCAGCAGCATCAGGATACCATACAGTGGCAAGGTCACATAATGTGGATATGGCAGCAGCAACATCAGGATACAACAGAGTGGAAAGGTGACATGGTGTGGAGATGGCAGCAGCAGCATCAGGATAGCACAGAGTGGCAAGGTGACATATTGTGGATACGGCAGCAGCAGGATACCACAGGGTGGCAAGGTGACAGAGTGTGGAGGTGGCAGCAACATGAGTAGGCCACAGGGTGGCACAATTACAGAGTCTGGAGGTGGCAGCAGCAGCATCAGGAGGAAGCCACAGTGTGGCACAATGACAGAGTTGGAAGTTGGCAGCAGCATGAGGAAGCCACAGAATGGCACAATGACAGAGTGTGGAGGTGGCAGCAGCATGAGTAGGCCACAGAGTCGCACAATGACAGAGTCTGGAGGTGGCAGCAGCATCATTAGGAAGCCACAGAGTGGCACAATGACAGAGTCTGGAGGTGGCAGCAGCATCAGGATACCACAGAGTGGAAAGGTGACACAGTGTGGAGATGGCAGCAGCAGCATCAGGATACCACAGAGTGGCAAGGTGACATAGTGTGGATACGGCAGCAGCAGCATCAGGATACCACAGAGTGGAAAGGTGACATAGTGTGGAGATGGCAGCAGCATCAAGATACCACAGAGTGGAAAGGTGACATAGTGTGGAGATGGCAGCAGCAGCATCAGGATACCACAGAGTGGCAAGCTGACATATTGTGGATACGGCAGCAGCAGCATCAAGTAACCACAGAGTGGAAAGGTGACATAGTATGGAGATTGCAGCAGCAGCAGCATCAGGATAACATACAGTGGCAAGGTGACATAGTGTGGATAAGGCAGCAGCAGCAGCATCAGGATACCACAGGGTGGCAAGGTGACATAGTGTGGAGATGGCAGCAGCAGTTGCATCAGGAGATCACAAAGTGACCCGGTGACAGAGAGGGTCGGTGGGTGGCATTGCCAGTACCCGTTGATGAGGGTGAGTGAAAGAAGGAGCACTTGGCATCAGATGTGTGGCATCAGGCGGCTGGGAGCATCAGAGTAGTGACTGAGGCAGGTAGCCAGAAGAAACCAGTCTCTTTTGTCAAAGTGTTGGTGTGGCACCATGGATAATCTAGTCTGATGCATCTGGAATTGGTGGGTGGAAATCCTGCCTGATTCATCTTCACAAAGGTCAGTCTTTCCACATTTTGGGTGGACAGGCGAGTTCTCCTTGGAGTAACTATGGCCCCCGCCGCAATAAACACCCACTCTGATGCCATACTACTGGCTGTGCAGGGCAAACTCGGCTAATTGTGGCCACAAATCCAGTTTGGCTGCCCAGTAGTCCAGCGGATCCTCAAGTATGCCACCACCTGCTGGTTTAGGTCCTGCTCCAGGTTTACCTGCTGCTGCTGCTGCTGGTGAGTAGTATATTCACTATGCGGGTGAAGAAAGCTACTCATCAGCGATTGTAGACTCAGGCTGCTGTTGATGGAGCTGGTACTGCTCCTGCCTCCCCACCCCTCCCCAGCAGTCATGGCAGCAGAATATGAGCGCAGAGGACCCCCCAGTCAGACCTGCGAGAGGGTGGACGATGGCGCAGATAGACAGAGGCCAACTGACTACATAGGATGTCTCTGTAGTAGTTCAGGTATTCAACTTCAACAATTCAAAGTTATTCAGTTTATTCACTTTCTGCCCACAGATTCTACATATGGCCACTTTCACCTCCTCCGGCGGCTTCACAAAAAACTGCCACACCGCCGAGTAGGTGATTTCCCCCCTAACAGTCCGCACTGACTGACTGCTACCGCCGCTGCCTCCGTGAACCCCTGCACCACTACTTCCCGGGCAGGTAGGCTGCTGCGAAGCAGGTGGTCTACCCCATGTCCGTTTGGCTCCCGACCTCCCACTGCTGCCACCCTGCTGACTCCTGGCCACCCTATCCACTTGCTGGCTCCGCCGCTGGCTCACAGGCAAGCTGCCACCCTTTTCTCCCGATGATGATGAAGCTCCTTCTGCACCCGGCTCCCAAGTGCGATCAGTTTCATCATCATCGAGTCTGCATGTCACTGATGTCCTCCTCAACGGTCTCTGGGTCAGGAGCCGAACCGCTCACAACACCACCTCCCACGCCACTCTCCTCATCACTACTTGCCCGCCTAGCGGAGGAAGCGGCGGATGTCACCTCCAGATCTTGGTTGGCCAGGAGCTGTTGACTGTCCTCTAGTAGCTCGTCCTCGCTGTATAGTGGAGCTGAGCCCACAGCATATAATACTTCTGTGGGTGATGGAACAGCAAAGGACAGAGGCAGGTTGAGGACAGGTGAGGGCACAGGGCCTGCTCCCGGGCCATGCCAACTAAGGATTGTGTCTGACGAACCCACCGACTGTTGGCTGGGGGTGTCTGAGGTCACTTGGAATGACGTGGTTAACCAATCAATAACTGCTGGGTTGCTGGTCAAGACACGACCGTTAGATGACACCGGGAGCTCAGGCCTCTCGCTGCGACTTCTGCTGCCACGACCTCTTAGTCTGCTGCGACCTCTGCCTGCGGCAGAAACATTTAGGCCTCTGCCACTCCTCTGTGCATGGCCTGGCACTTCTCTGCCTGACATACTTTTAGCAGAACTAAATAAATTAAACGCAAATTAAAACAGTGAAGTGTGTATAGATTTTTATTTTTGTTACAGCAAAATGCCCCTATACGCTTTCACCAGGAAAAAATTAAGCAGTGAAGTGCGTATAGATTTTTCTTTTTGTTACTTAAATAGGCCAACAAACGCTTTCACCTGTCTTGAATCCAAGATGGCCGCGGTATTTATAGGGCTGTGACATCACAGGGCTGGCTGGCTGCTGATTGGTTGCATGCATGCATGTCAATCTGGGTGATCCCGCCTTCCCAGAGCTCCTTGCCCCATGTCCTCAGTCCTAACACGTGTAGCTGCCATATTAGGAAAAATGCGATTCGGTACCACGAAGTGCGATGAAATTCGCATTAGTTGAGAATCAAATTTTTATTGAAATTCGGAACAAATTCCACTTCATCAGCTTCGATTCGCTCATCTCTAGAAGCGACCAAAATCTGCTTTCAATTCACTGGAAGTAAAGAGATCCTTCTAATTTTTAGAATGCAAAAGGTTATCACCAAAGGCAGATGTACAACCAGGAACAAGGGATATGAAAAAATGCATCACTCTTATCTTGGATGTTACTTAAGTGATTTGTAATTAAATCTTCAAGTTTTTACTGGGCTATTGGTTTCCCTTATATTATGAAGTACTGGCACATATTAGGCATTTGTGCATCACTTGCTGCGTTAATCAGTTCCTGGCAGTAAATGTATCAGATACAGCTCCGGCATGAACAGCTTCCCGTGGTCCTCTATTAGCACCCCTCACAGACATGTCTGGAGCTGATACAAGATACGCAAGAAGACCTGTGGTACATGTTCTCATTGCTGCTATGTAATGTAGATTAAAAGAATGTGACTTTTAAAGGGACAGGAACACCAGAACTATGACAAAAATGTAGCCTAGAATCAGGGGTGCACCTAGCCTTTCTGCTGCCTGAGGCGAAAGTTGAAATAGCGCCCCCCCCCCCCCCCCCCCCATGCCAATTTCTTAACCTAACCCCTTTGCCACAATAAAAGCGCTCATTGCCCATGGCCCTTCTGCTGCTCCCCTCTTGCCCCTACCTGGTGCTGCCTGAGGTGATCATTGGTGGTGCACCCCTGCCTAAAATATGTAGCTCACAGCTAACTTTTTGCATTTACATATTTTTATTTTTATAATGCATTATTTTATATACACTCACCTAAAGAATTATTAGGAACACCATAATAATACGGTGTTGGACCCCCTTTTGCCTTCAGAACTGCCTTAATTCTACGTGGCATTGATTCAACAAGGTGCTGATAGCATTCTTTAGAAATGTTGGCCCATATTGATAGGATAGCATCTTGCAGTTGATGGAGATTTGAGGGATGCACATCCAGGGCACGAAGCTCCCGTTCCACCACATCCCAAAGATGCTCTATTGGGTTGAGATCTGGTGACTGTGGGGGCCATTTTAGTACAGTGAACTCATTGTCATGTTCAAGAAACCAATTTGAAATGATTGGAGCTTTGTGACATGGTGCATTATCCTGCTGGAAGTAGCCATCAGAGGATGGATACATGTTCTCATTCTGATTACGCCAAATTCGGACTCTACCATTTGAATGTCTCAACAGAAATCGAGACTCATCAGACCAGGCAACATTTTTCCAGTCTTCAACAGTCCAATTTTGGTGAGCTCGTGCAAATTGTAGCCTCTTTTTCCTATTTGTAGTGGAGATGAGTAGTACCCGGTGGGTTCTTCTGCTGTTGTAGCCCATCCGCCTCAAGGTTGTGCGTGTTGTGGCTTCACAAATGCTTTGCTGCATACCTCGGTTGTAACGAGTGGTTATTTCAGTCAACGTTGCTCTTCTATCAGCTTGAATCATCGGCCCATTCTCCTCTGACCTCTAGCATCCACAAGGCATTTTTGCCCACAGGACTGCCGCATACTGGATGTTTTTCCCTTTTCACACCATTCTTTGTAAACCCTAGAAATGGTTGTGCATGAAAATCCCAGTAACTGAGCAGATTGTGAAATACTCAGACCGGCCAGTCCAGCACCAACAACCATGCCACGCTCAAAATTGCTTAAATCACCTTTCTTTCCCATTCTGACATTCAGTTTGGAGTTCAGGAGATTGTCTTGACCAGGACCACCCCCCTAAATGCATTGAAGGAACTGCCATGTGATTGGTTGACTAGATAATTGCATTAATGAGAAATAGAACAGGTGTTCCTAATAATTCTTTAGGTGAGTGTAGTTCTGGCCAAAGGTGTTATGATGTGCAGTAGTGGACCTGCCACCTCTGTGGTCACACACTTTAGAACAGAGATGAGGGAATCGATTCTAACCAAATCCCAAATTTCACAAATATTCTTCTGCCAAACAAATCAGAAGTTTTTGACGATTCATTTCGGCTGAATCTCATAAGACGGAGCCCGTCATTTTACTATTAAAATGCAAGGGAAGCAGGGCAGGGAGATTGAAGACTGAGGATCACATGGGGCAGGATATTGGCTGGTCTATTAGCCTCTGGGTTAGGCGTGAAGCACGGATGACATTGTGAGCTCAGCCAGTGATTTGAGAGGCCATTTCTCTGGCAGACATCAATTACAGACAGAAGCCAGCCATCTTAGGCTTCTTTCACATGAGTCAGTTTTCCGTCCGAATGCGATGTGTGCAGTGAAAGGATAGCATCCGGACTGAATCCTGACCCATTCATTTCAATGGGTCTGTGCACATGAGCGTTGGTTTAAATGCATCATTATCGCTTTTACGAAAATCGCAGCATTTTCTGTATTGTATGTTTTTCACGCAGCTCTGGCTCCTTAGATGTGAATGGGGCTTGTGTGAAAAACAGAAGGTATCCGGATGCAATGTGTTTTTCACTGATAGTTACTGGGAGATGTAGATTGTTATGCCTCAGTTTTTCTTCATGCGCATAAAAAACGCATGCAATCTGGATACAATCTGAATGGGTAAAAAGCAATTTTGCAAAAAAAAATGATTGAACTTGCCTGCAAAACCATCAGTATTTCCCTGAACAGATCCTGAGGCAATCTATATCGTTCCTGTGAAAGAGGCCTTAGGCCTCATGCACACGACCGTTGTTGTGTTCCGTCCCGCAAAATGGGGTTCCGTTGTTCCGTGATCCGTTTGTGTCTTCCTTCATGGAGGATCACCAGACATGAAGGAAACAAAAAAAAAAATCTAAGACAGGTTTGCCATGCAAATGATAGGAAAAAAACGAACGCGGACGCGTGGACGTGGATGACAATCTTGTGTGCCTCCGTGTTTTTTAGCGGTCCCATTGACTTGAATGGGTCCGCGAACCGTTTTCCGCAAAAATAATAGGACAGGTTATATTTTTTTGACGGACTGGAGCCACGGATCACGGACGCGGATGACAAACGGTGCATGGACAATGGGTCCGCAGAAAATCACGAAAAATGGCACAATGGACACGGAATAAAACAACGGTCGTGTGCATGAGGCCTTAGGCCTCTTTCACACGGGCGTTGCGGGAAAAGGTCCGGGTGCGTTGCGGGAACATGCACGATTTTTCCGTGCGAGTGCAAAACATTGTAATGTGTTTTGCACTCGTGTGAGAAAAATCGCACATGTTTGGTACCCAAACCCGAACTTCTTCACAGAAGTTCGGGCTTGGGATCGGTGTTCTGTAGATTGTATTATTTTCCCTTATAACATGGTTATAAGGGAAAATAATAGCATTCTGAAAACAGAATGCATAGTAAAATAGCGCTGGAGGGGTTAAAAAAAAAATAAAAAAATAATTAAACTCACCTTAATCCACTTGATCGCGCTGCCGGCTTCTCTTCTGTCTACTTCTTTTCTGGAAGGACCTGAAAAGGACCTGTGGTGACGTCACTCCGGTCATCACATGATCCATCACCATGGTAAAAGATCAAATGATGAATCATGTGATGACCGGAGTGACGTCATCAAAGGTCCTTTTCCTGCACACAGCTAAGATGAAGACAGAAGAGAAGGCGGGCTGCGCGAGCAAGTGGATTAAGGGGAGTTAAAGGGTTTCTATCACTTCGTTTCACCTATTTAGCTTTCAGACACTAGCGATCCGCTAGTGTCTGCTTTATCTAACCATCCTAATATAAGAGCTTATTGTCCTGCCGTTTAGCTAAAAAAATAACTTATATAGATATGCAAATGAGCCTCTAGGTGCTATGGGGGCGTGATTAGCACCTAGAGGCTCCGTCTACCTGAACAAACTGCCGCCGCCCAGCGCGTCCCTCCAGCCCGCCCATCTCCTCCGGAATGCGATGCTCCTCGTATTCGGCGCATGCGCAGTGAATGTCTGATCGCTTCCCTGCTCAGACATCTCCACTGCGCCTGCGCCGATGACGTCATAGTGCTCCGAGGAACAGGCGCAGAGGAGATGTCTGAGCAGGGAAGCGATCAGACATTCACTGCGCATGCGCCGAATACGAGGAGCATCGCATTCCGGAGGAGATGGGCGGGCTGGAGGGACGCGCTGGGCGGCGGCAGTTTGTTAAGGTAGACGGAGCCTCTAGGTGCTAATCACGCCCCCATAGCACCTAGAGGCTCATTTGCATATCTATATAAGTTATTTTTTTAGCTAAACGGCAGGACAATAAGCTCTTATATTAGGATGGTTAGATAAAGCAGACACTAGCGGATCGCTAGTGTCTGAAAGCTAAATAGGTGAAACGAAGTGATAGAAACCCTTTAAATAATTTTATTTATTTTTTTTAACCCCTCCAGCGCTATTTTACTATGCATTCTTTATTCAGAATGCTATTATTTTCCCTTATAACCATGTTATAAGGGAAAATAATAATGATCGGGTCTCCATCCCGATCGTCTCCTAGCAACCGTGCCTGAAAATCGCACCGCATCCGCACTTGCTTGCGATTTTCACGCAGCCCCATTCACTTCTATGGGGCCTGAGTTGCGTGAAAAACGCACAATATAGAGCTTGCTGCGATTTTCACGCAACGCACAAGTGATGCGTGAAAATCATAGCTCATGTGAACAGCCCCATAGAAATGAATGGGTCCTCAGGCATTGCACCCGCGCGGAAAACTCGCCCGTGTGAAAAGGGGCCTTAGGGTGTTGCAGGGACAGTTTAGGGATATTTTTAGGCTACTTTCACATCATCTGCGTTTTTGCTGGATCCATCATGGATCAGCAAAAACGCTTCCGCCATGATAATACAACCGTCTGCGTCCGTTATACGGTTGTATTATCTCTAAAGTAGCCAAGATGGATCCGTCTCTAAAACCATTGTAAGTCAATGGGGGACGGATCCGTTTTCTTTTGTGTCTGAGAAAACGGATCCGGGACTATTGACTTACATTGTGTGTCAGGACGGATCCGTCTTGCTCCGCATCTCAGGACGAACTCAAAAATGCTGCTTGCAGCGCTTTAGTGTGCGTCATGGCAACACAATGAAACGGAACGGGATGCCATCTGGTGCACTCCGTTCTGCTCTGTTCAGTTTTGTCCCCATTTTGACGGATATCAATAGCGGAAAAAGGGAAAGCGCAGGTGTGTAGCCTTAGTTAGGTAGATTCAGCTCTGAACCCGGACGACCCTTTTAATTCAGCTCATTTTAGTGCATCAATATACCAGTGTAAACTCAGCGCATCATAGTGTGTCGCTATAGCAGTTAAACATAGCACATTTTAGTGCATCAATATACCAGTGTAAATTCAGCGTATTTAATAAATACCACCATGTGTTTAGGAAGTAGCAGTAGACAGGTGCCTCTAATAAGGGACACGTTTTGGAAAGTTTTTAATTTTAATTGCTGTTATTGTGTTAAAGAGCTGAAAAGAAAAAAAAAAAATTAAATATGAGTCCTAGGTGACCTCAAGGTATAACTTACCGATTTTCATGCCAATTGGAACACTTTTGATTTGGGTAGAATCGACTTGGACCCGAATCGAATTTCGGGAACAATTCGTTAGAATGAGATTTGAAACAAATTTCAACAAAATTTTTCATCTCTACTTTGAACCGCTGACATTTACATCTCTCAACCCAGCCATGTACACATGCCCACTCAGTACATCCGAGACCGCATGGGTTCTGAGTGGCTGGAAGGAAGAAGACCGCTGCCAAACACCTGCGGTGGCCGGTTATCTCCCCAAGAGCTAAAAAGAGGGGGCGTATTGAAATCCGACACAGCCCGATTCTTCTAACCATCAGTCCTGGATTTCTACTGTGGATTCCATAGAAAATACATGTCGGAGATAATTCCACCATGCGTGGTCTGCCGTGTGAACATATCCTTACAGTGCTGTCTGGCTCGTAGATTTCTGGCACAAAGTGGAGGGTCCCAGGTGGTGGAACCCCCTCCCCCATCAGGCTTTAAAAGGTTTCTGTCACCCCGCAAAACTCATATTTTTTTTTTGGATAGTTAGATTCCTCATAGTGCGATATAGGAGAATATAATGCTCTTACTTACTTTCATGCGGCCGATTCTTTATAAAACGAACTTTTATAATATGTAAATGAGGGCTCTACCAGCAAGTAGGGCGTCTACTTGCTGGTAGCTGCTGCAGAAATCCGCCCCCTCGCCGTGTTGATTGACAGGGCCAGCCGGGATCTCCTCCTCCGGCCGGCCCTGTCAGTAATTCAAAAATCGCGCGCCTCGCGTCATTCGGCGCAGGCGCTCTGAGATAAGGAGGCTCGTATCCTCAGCACTCCCTCAGTGCGCCTGCGCCAATGACGTCTTCTCTTTCGGTGATGTCATCGGCGCAGGCGCACTGAGGGAGTGCTGAGGATACGAGCCTCCTCATCTCAGAGCGCCTGCGCCGAATGACGCGAGGCGCGCGATTTTTTAATTACTGACAGGGCCGGCCTGGAGGAGGAGATCCCGGCTGGCCCTGTCAATCAACACGGGGAGGGGGCGGATTTCTGCAGCAGCTACCAGCAAGTAGACGCCCTACTTGCTGGTAGAGCCCTCATTTACATATTATAAAACTTCGTTTTATAAAGAATCGGCCGCATGAAAGTAAGTAAGAGCATTATATTCTGCTATATCGCACTATGAGGAATCTAACTATCCCAAAAAAAAAAAAGGAGTTTTGCGGGGTGACAGAAACCCTTTAAGGCTGTATATGTAAGATTTGGAATCCTAAACTTCAGCCATTGTTAGATCTGATATGCATGTGTGATTAATTCAAACATTGTTCTATATATTCCCTGGCTTTAGAAAATGTCACCGTGGGGGCTCAGGCTGTTCTCTCTCATGTCAGTCTCTCATTCATTCACGGTTAGCAGGTTTATAAATGTTCCATTGCGGTTGCCGCGGCATTTCTGTGTTTCTGCCTGCATAAATATTCTCCAGCACCCCTCACCATATGCTCAGTACCAGCAGAAATAGCTTCTCCTGAGCTTGTCAGAGTGGCACTACTACCCGTCTCTTTATGCCAGGCACAATCAAATCCAAAATCATGAACTATACATAAAGACGCATATACATATTGATTAGATATGGAGCCTGCATGATACTCAAGAGTCCATTTTCAGACTTAAAGGGCATCTGTCAGCAGTTTTATACCTATGACAACGGCTGACCTGTTACATGTGCGCTTGGCAGCTGAAGGCATCTGTGTTGGTCCCATGTTCATATGTGTCCGCATTGCTGAAAAAAATTATGTCTTAATATACGCAAATGAGCCTCTAGGAGCAATGGGGGCGTTGCCGTTACACCTAGTGGCTCGGTTTGATTGACAGGACCAGACATAATGATGTTTACCCTGCCTGGCCCTGTCAAAGTGCGGAGGGTTTGGCAGTTGCAGAGAGAGCAACGTCTCTGGGTGTAACGGCAACGCCCCCATTGCTCCTAGAGGCTCATTTGCATATATTAAAACATCATTTTTCTCAGCAATGCGGGCACATATGAACATGGGACCAACACGGATGCCTTCAGCTGCCAAGCGCACATGGAACAGGTCAGCCAGTGTCATAGGTACAAATCTGCTGACAGGTACCCTTTAATAGGAGCTGGGCAGTTACAAATATTCCTAAATCCGGTATTGTTCTCATAAATCTTCCAGAACAAGGTCATAATAGATAGGCTACTTTCACATTAGCGTTTTTTGCGGATCCGTCATGGATCTGCAAAAACGCTTCCGTTACAATAATACAACCGCATGCATCCGTCATGAACGGATCCGGTTGTATTAGGTCTTCTATAGCCATGACGGATCCGTCTTGAACACCATTGAAAGTCATTGAAATCTGTTTTCTATTGTGTCAGAGAAAACAGATGCATCCCCATTGGCTTACATAGTGTGTCAGGACGGATCCGTCTTGCTCCGCACCACATCGCGGACAGAAAAACGCTGCTTACATCGATTTTCTGTACGCGATGCGGACACATCCAAACGGAATGCATTTTGGTGCACTCTGTTTCGTTCAGTTTAGTTTTGTCCCCATTGACAATGAATGGGGACAAAACTGAAGCGTTTTCTACCGCCATTGAGATCCTATGACGGATCTCAATAGCGGAATTGAAAACACAGATGTAAAAGTAGCCATATTCAGCATCCTAAATAACCTGGGAACTCATGTCATGTAATAGCAAGGCACGTGACTGGGATATTATCAGCGGACTCTTGTAAAATGTTATAATTGCAGGGATGATGACTTGTCATAGAAAATCATATTTTCAATGGTCTAAAAAAAATTTGGCAACTGACATACCAATTATTTCTAAATTATTGGCAAATTTATGTCCATTCATCTAGGCAGAAAAAGGGTTGAGGTTACAGATGCGATGCCACCTCATTGGTGAAACTTGAGAATAGATGAGAGCTATTTCAGAGAAGATAGATTCAATGGCGTATATAGAAGAAGAGGGACCCCATACCAAAAATTAAAATAGACTGCCATTAAACTGCTTAGTTTTTCCCACTCAGGGAAACAGTATCTAGTGCTTGGTTCATCTTCCATGCCCCATCCATTACCCTTGAGCCAATTCCTTGACTTCTTGCTTGCTCACAATGAATTTCCTTTGGAATCTTCACAGGTTCTCCTCATCTATTCACAAAGTGGATGTGTCTTAGAAGGCCTGGGCCCCATAAAGGGACTCATAGAAACCACATGGTCTACTTCTATCACGGTCGGCGTGGCTATCACATACGTGACACAGAGGGAGGGAACGAGGAAGGCCCTGCCCAAGTGAGAGAGAAGGTGGTGACCCCTGACTCACCTGGCGGCTGGCACCTGGCTGCCCTGACGTCCCTAGACGGGTTCCTCACCCGTACGCCGATCACGTGCCTAAAGCCCTGGCTTTCCCTGAGCTGAGCCCTAGATAGTGAACAGGGCGATGGGAACACTAGTCCGCACCACTAGCTCTAAGGGAAAACACCAAGGGGAGGACAGACAACACAGACTCAACATATAATCCCAGGTGGGCGACAACAGGAGACAACAATAAGCCCAACAGGGATCCGGAGGGTAGCACTCTGGAACGACAACCAGGATTCACAACTCCAGTGGGTCAGTATAGATGTCCAGGCAGGAAGCTCTATAACTGGCAACTAGAGAAGTGTGAGGGGAGAATATAAGGAGGTTGGGAGTGGCAGACAAGAAACAGCTGAGGAGGAGAAGCTACGGATCCCTGAGTGAGACAAAAAGGATAGCAAGGCAAACACAGAAAACAATCACTAAGAAACAACGTGATCTTTAGATATAGAGCGCGCAGCCACCCGCTGCGACTTCCTGACCCCGGGTATAATGGAGTCAGACGTGGCTCTTGATACCCTCGTGACAACTTCTATGGTACTGTATATGCCCATGGATAGATAATTTTAGACTGGATCACGCAGTCATATCGTGTCTCAACCATAGTGGTGTTTGGTGTTCTCCTGCCCGCCGTCTCTCTTCTCCTGCAATATGCCAATACGCCGGTTCCAGCCTATTCAAGCACTCTAAAACACCCTTGACTCCAGCCAATGCCGGTATGTCTGAGCTTACATAAATAGCCCTAACCCATCAACCTGGGCCTGAGCAATAAGATTCACTTGGTATATGCTTCTCTTGCTACCAGCTCATATGGTATATTTGACCATGTCTACCTGTCTGGTTGACTCCTGCCTTTGTACTGCTTGCAGCTAAACTCAACCTGCCTTAACCCACTATGATTTCTGTCTACCACTTTACTTTCACGTACTGGTGTGTACTCTCCATTTACTCACCAATGACTACACAGGGCAACAACCTGAGTATTGTCTGTGGAAAACTTCATACCCCCTTATAGGAGTTCAAGGGAAGAACCTCAAAATCTCAAGACACAGCTCCTTGGTTTAGCCTTCAGGCAAACCCATTAGCAACCTAGTGGCCCTTGTTACAAATTGTAAAATTCTGGCTGCATGCTGTCACCACTAGGTGGAGCTAACTGCACACTGATTTATACAGCTCAATGGGATCTGTTCAAAGATATTGATTCAACAATGTCTCCTTAATGGTGACTGCATGCAAACTATGACCGTGTGATTAGAAGTGGGGAAAGTGGTTCAGCACCCTCTCATGGTCTGCCTCTATGGACAGTATGCCAGTAAAGCAAAATAAAACATTTTTCTCCTGAAAATGGCACTAGGTACAAGCAAATCTGGTTAATGTGAACTTTGCACATAAGAGCCATCACCTCAAGCCATTGACTTCAGCTGGAAGCAGGCCTTTCCGATACGTCAGCGCTCCTCAGTATAAGACTTGTGATCCAAAACAACTTAATTAGATGTGGCGTCAATCATGATGATCTTGAGGGTAAGAATACCCCTGGTAACACAGGCTCATGACTTGATTGTTACACTGAATCTGAATTTCAGTATGTCAGATTTAAGGCATTGTCTTCAAATAGCTTGAGGTTCATTGAAATACTTCAAGGTCATATAAAGGTAAATTACAGTGAGGGAAATCGTGGAATTCACTGAAGAATTAATGGAGATATTTTCAGGAAACCTTCATATTGAGCAAAACATGCAATAATATTAAGCAGTTCTCGTCTTTCAATAGGAATACACAGTATTGGGTAATAAGACCTCTTAATGCTGCCCATGATGGATTATTGCAGCGACCCAGGAGAAGGAAAGCAGAGGAGAGAATAGGTGTGATAGTAGCAAGAATGGTGGTCATCGCACTCACTCTGTTTCTCCCCTGTGCCGTGCAGTGATAGGAAGGGATCATTTGTTCTTCCCTTTAGGGCACTCTCTGGTTTTGGGGTCCTCTTGCCTGATTTTGGTTGAGGTGCCCTTGATGTTGAAGGCTTTAGGTGCAAGGAAGAGTCCCTTGGTGCAGCTGTAGATGTTACTGCAGTGTAACAATGCAGGGAGTAACAGGTTAACAGCAGAATGGTTATTTACTGAAGAATTAAAGTGGTTACCCCATGATTAATGTAAAAAATGAAAATCAGACATCACAGAGTACGTGACAATCTCTTTCTAACAAAGCTAGAACCAGCCCTGTACCTCACATGGGTCCAGAGATCTCCCCATTCATTGCTTTGCTAGATTTATATCAAGCTGGCAGCTCAAGGGGAGTGTCCTTTCTGATGCTGCTCAGGAGGTGTGTCCATGCTCTCCCTATCACAGCTCAGGGGGCGTGTCCATGCTCTCCCTATCACAACTCAGGAGGCAGTTGAAGGATGAAACTGAGCATGTGCGGCCATCTCATTGAGCTGGACAAAGAAATAAGAAGAAAAACAAAGAAGCAGGTGGCGCTATACAGACATTTTACTGAATAACTATGACTATACAACATTTTTAATTACATGCAATTACAAAAGTATTCAGGTCCAGGGGCTGATTTGAAAGCTGGAGACTATTTTTCATGGGACAACCCCTTTAAGTTGAAGCACATCAGTTAAAGTTTTCAGCATGCATGGACTGGCAGATGTTACATAAATAAATTTTTCACAGTTATTACAGGGGAGATGGCTGCACAGGTAGTTAAAGGGGTTGTTTCACTTCAACAAATAGAATTTATTGTGTAGAAAAATTTAATACAAGGCACTTACTAATGTATTGTGATTTTCCATATTGCTTCCTTTGCTAGCTTGTCTAATATTTCCATCACATTATACACTGCTCGATTCCAGGAGTTACCAGCACCCTGCAATCCAGCAGCGGTGGTTGTGCTTGCACACTATTAGAAAAAACACAAGCTTCTCTGGTGGCTAGCGTGCCACGCTTCTAGGAGGGAAGGGGGGAACAGGAAATCAGGCCTGAGAACTAGGGAAGGAAAATGGACACCTCCTAGTGAAAACCCTAACCAAAATCCTGACAGACTACCAGTATGAACAGACCCCAAAGGTAGATGAGTTCATACGCAGGAATGCCTAGAATCCTATCAAGCCCTATAGGACCCTGGTACTAATGGCAGGGACTAGACTATCTGTTCCTCCAAAAGGAAGGACGAACAGGAGTCTCCTTCAGGCCTAATACAAACAATAGGGAAATGCAAAACACAGAACCCAAACAAAATACAAAAGGGAAAGGAAAGAGTTAACTTCAAAGGAGCAATGGAAGCACCAGGAACTCAGCCGAGATCCAACCACAATCTATCCAAAAGGTCCAAACAGAAGCTATAAACCGCACAGCATTGTAAGAGAAGCAACTATAGCCACACCTGGGGAAAGAAGGTGTGGCAAGCACCAGAAACAACACAGATGTCATTTGATCCAAATGGAAAACAGATCAAACCACGTGTTTCCAGTCTCACCGATCTCCTTCCACCTGTCGCGGGAACGTCCGTGACACAGTGCAGGAGTGCACATAGGGTGGTGCTTTTTTCTATAGTTTGCAAGCAAGGCTGTATTGCAGGGTGGTCATAACCTCTGGAAACGAGCAGTATAGTATGCAATGGAAAAATGAATCCAGCCAGCGAAGGAGGCAATATGGACAATCACAATACATTAGTAAGTGCCTTGTATTATCTTTCTTTACATGATAAATGCTATTTGCTGATTTAAGACAAACCCTTTAATAGGCCAAGCTTTTCCTTTTAAATCAATCTTCTTACACTACACTTCTCTAGCTGACCTTAACATAAGCATCCAGGCATGGGGTACATCACTTTTTTTTTTCAATGCAACTTTAAGGTGGACCCTAAATGTCAGACTATGTTCTACACCTTTTTTTAAAAGGTTACTGTACTTACTGTACACTTCCACAATGTCCTCTGTGGGATGTGGACCAGAAGAAAACTCCTGAACAAATATGCTGTAGAGCCAATAAATCCTCTTTAGACAACTTATCTCTACAGAGCTTCTACTCTGCACCTCTCTCTTCGAGCCTGCTTTTCCAGGTAAAGTTCTTTGTAGACTTGCCCCGGCTGGTACCCAGGTCCAGGGGTGGCTTGTATGTCAGCAACACATTTTGCATCTGATGTTTTTGCTGTCCAGACACTAACTCACTTAGGGGGAGATTCATCGAGGCTGGCACTTTCTGCGCCAGACTTGATATCCCCTTGCACTGCCAAAGGATGCACCTAATTTATGATGAGGCGCAGGCTACTTTTTAACAACTCTTTTCAGGTGCAAAGGAGATCACCCCCTCAGGCCCTAGATTGTTCTAAACTTCCCCTTCACTATGGGGAATGCAAACAGCCCCACCTAGTGTTTGCTGGGTATAATTATGGCCTATTAAAACTGTGTGCATACATATATACAGGGATGCATTTACCACACAAAAAAATAAAGCTATAACCCGTTTTGCAGTGTACCATTGCTCTCGGCAATATAATTTAGATATTTTGAATTTTATCCTTTAGTGGAGCCATTTTTAAAGGGATTGGCAAGTTGGACAATTTCTAGAAGCCAAAAATTGTCCTGCAGTTATAAACCCCAGCAATCAGCAGTAATCTGGAGGAATCTACCAGCAGGTGTTCAATTTATTGCAGCACCACCACAGGCGAAATGAAGTATTGCAGGGTGCCTATTGAAATCAGTGGGTCATCCATGTAATGCCAGGATGAGTTGGACCCTCCAGAGCTCTTTGTAGCCACTCTCCACTGTAGTTAACAGATGAGGAATATAAGACGTCTCTCCATTAACTGAACATTCATTAATAAAAAAAAATCTAAACCAGACAACCCATTTCAGTATGTAATGTTGTACAAGATCACAGAAAACAATCTTACCAGTAATCAAATTGTGTGAGATAACAAGAAAAACTGTAATACAGCATTTGTCAGTTTGGTTTATGAATATATAAAAAATAGGCAGAAGTATTCCAACCCAAAAAATATAGTGACAGAAGAGACTCACAGCATTGTAAATATCAAATAAGTCTAGCACAATGTTTCTTCAAAGGAGACAAGAACATTGACAGGTTTAGATCAGAAAAATGTCATTACGAAGAGAAGCTGGCAAGTATTCTACTTGATATGTAACTCCACTATGAAAAGAAATTGCTTTTTTTAACATTAAAAAGATGTTGAAGTTTGACTACAAAAGGTTTCGCTAAAATCCGGTCAATAAAAACAACAAGATGTTCAAGAAAAATAAAAACATTTTACCACAAAGCCTACTAAAAACTTATTTTGAAACAATGAGGAAAAAATGTTCCTGCAAAGCCAAAGAATCGCGTCAATATACAAATATAAAAATTCAACCTCTGAAAAAAGTGTTAGGGTATGGCCACATGGTCAGGTTTCTGCATGCCGTTTTGGAAACCAAAATCAGGTTTGGATTGCAAAAGGAGACAAAGTATAAAGGAAAGATACTTCTCCTCTTTTTTAAATTAATTTCTGGCTTTGGCTTCCAAATATGCATCAAGGAACCTGACTGTGTGGCTGTACCCTAAAAAAGTGATCTACAAAAGAATAAAGTAGATAGTGGAGTTTAAAGTGTACCTGAGTTTTCAAAAAAAAAAATATCTTGGTGTAATGGCTGTGCCTTTTTTTTCACAATTATAACTGTGAAGTAAAGGCCTTTTTTGGGTTTTCCTAATATCTTTTTCAGCCTAATTTTTGCCTGTTTCAGCTGCACAGCTAGATGCATTTCACTCAGAAGCAGGGGGCAAATCCCTTCTGTGGAATATGGGCAGCACTTGTATTGCTGTGATATCCTTTACCTTACTTCCCACTATGTTTCTTTTCAGCTCCGGAGGTGTCAAACAGATAAAGAAGGTAGAAATCACACTGCAGAAGCAGTTGTTTTATCAGGCTCAGGATCCCAGCTAGCTCTTACAGAACATGCCTCCATTTCCTGTGAGACATCTTCTGAGTCTCAGTTACTAGGGATGAATCTTGCCTAAGAACAGTGGACTGCAAATTAGGTGGGAGTGAGACCCCTAGTGGCCATGACTTTACAGTTTTTTTCAGGTGGATGCAGGTATATCTTTGTACTTGTGTAAAGTTATAGAGACTCTTTAAAGGGCTTATTTGAGATAACTGTGACTGGTTTCTTCCCAAAACAGCACCACTTTTGTCCATGGCTGCAGTTTAGCAATGCAGCTCTTAACCGAGGCTGGGTGCAATACTAGACATGTCTAACATCAGACAAGGCCCTAAAAAGGGATCTGTCACCGGGACATTAACTGATAAACCAGGCACAATGTCTTGTTTAGCTCAAGTGAACAAACTGATACCTTTCACTTGGTGATCTGTTGCATTATTCTAAAGAAAAAGTACTCTTAAAGCCTCATGCACACGACGATATGTATTTTGCGGTCCGCAATCCACGGATCTACAAAGACGTAAACCAGCCATGTGCATCCTGCACTTTCCTTGGTCCCTATTACAAAAATGCCTATTTTTGTCTTCAAAACAGACTAGATGAGGACATGTTCTATAATTTGCAGAACAGTCATGCGAATATGGGCAGCACACAGATTACTTCAATGTGCTGTCCGTATATTTTGCAGCCTCATAGAAATTAATGAATTCACGTCTGAACACTCAAAAAATGCGAATTGGATGCGAACTGAATATAAGTTCATGTGCATGAGGCCTAATTTGTATGCAAATGAGCAGTTAAGTGCACCAAGGGTGGTTCCAAACCTTTGCTTCTCCTGCTTCCTCTGCCAGCCCCTCTCTGGATTGACGATAGGCCATCAACATAGGAGACCCTGAAAGCCCCTTTATTGGTGCTTTACTGCCATGAGGATGAGCTGATGAAAAACATGCAGTATTTTATAGTAACGCAAATTATTTCTGTTCTAATATATAATGTTCTTTACACAAACTTACAGTCTGGAACAAATCCCATTTAGGCCGCAATGCACGAGGCTGTTAGTCTGAAATCATTAGCATGGATTGAGGATGTGGTGTTCAGGTGATGAATGCTTAAAACAAGATTGTAGGTCTAATTTCCATGAGTGTGTCCATTCTGTTTTAATTGCTTGGTCCAAACCACAGTAATGGACGTGACGCCGAATGCTAATGGTGTCTTCAGAAAGAGCTAAAAAGCAATGGCTCCGAGTGCAGGCAAAAGAAAATGGCCACTGTAGCTTTCAAATATATATATATATATATATATATATACACATACAGTATATATACAGTATATATATATATATGTATTAACGTGTGTACATATAGGCTACATTCACGCGACCATATGTGTTTTGCGGTCTGCAAAAAAACGGATCCGCAAAAAATACGGATGACATGCGTGTGCATTCCATATTTTGCGGAACGGAAAAGCTGGCCCCTAATAGAACAGTACTATCCTTGTCCGTAATGCGGACAATAATAGGACATACGGACATACAGAAACTGAATGCATATGGAGTACCTTCCTTTTTTTTTGCGGACCCATTGAAATGAATGGTTCCCCATATGGTCTGCAAAAAAACGGAAATAGACAATAGGGAAATGCAAAACACAGAACCCAAACAAAATACAAAAGGGAAAGGAAAGAGTTAACTTCAAAGGAGCAATGGAAGCACCAGGAACTCAGCCGAGATCCAACCACAATCTATCCAAAAGGTCCAAACAGAAGCTTTAAACCACACAGCATTGTAAGAGAAGCAACTATAAATAGCCACACCTGGGGAAAGAGAGAGAGAGAGAGAGAGAGAGAGAGAGGTGCAGAGTAGAAGCTCTGTAGAAAAAAGTTGTCTAAAGAGGATCTATTGAAGTGCTTAAAGGGTCATTCTCATGTTATCACTAGTATATGCCTTCACTTTATATTTGTTTGAAGTTCAACCTCTGGTACCTCCACCTATCCTGAGAATGAAGGTGTACCATTTGTGTCCACTTCACCAGAGCCGTGGCTAAAGGCTCATGGAGCCTGGTGCAAGTGTTCAGCTTGGGTCCCCCTTCCCTCAGTGCTTTGTGGCCAGGGGCAGGGAAGCACATAGCCTTCATGCTTCCTGAGGCAAAAATTGAAGCGGTACTCCCCCCCATCCCATCCCCGATGCCAAATTCTTGACCTTACCCTTTCCCTCAAGCCAGAGTTGTAACTTGACCTGCATGCACTTTTTATAATACCAGTGTCTTCTTATGTGGCACAAGGGTCTTTGGGCCCTTTCAGGCTCCTGAGAAGGTAGCGACTGCTAACCCTGCACCCCCTATAGCTACGCCTCTGCTCTTCACTGTTTTTCCTCCACGTGGTGACTCCCTGGCCACATGCTGTGCCAGGAATGTCTTCGGGGTCCCATTCAAGCTTCTATCCACGTTGGGAGGCTTTACAGGGAGCTAAATGCTAGTACTCAACCACTGCATTGGCCTACTTATTCTTAGGATCAGTGAGGGGCCCACAGGTCATAAGACCCCAATGTATCATAAAGTGGTGGCATATTCTAGCAATAAGAAGGTCCTATACACACTTTTTCTTATTGAATACGCCTTTATTATAATCAAATTGTCAAACATACATACATACATGCCATGAGGCAGCACTTAATAAATAATCACAATCATCTTTCATAGCATGGTATTGTTATGTAAAGCACAGGCTAACCTACATTATACATCGCAATCCATGCTACACTAGCATTCCTATTCAATCACAAATTAACACATTCCATTCAACAAAGCATTTAGACAGTGATGAGGGGTGGGGGATGGGAAGGAGGGGGTAGGGAGGGGGAATCACATGCCCAAACAGAGAGGGGTTTGGTCCTCTTCGTCGTCGATGTCTAAGATGTTGTAGTCCTGCAGCAGGCTATGGATAAGCCTGGGGCAGTACAGGACGGACATGCTCTCCCTCCATAGGTTCCTGCTAAGCCATATAGTGTACTTAAAACAGTTCATAAGGTGTCAGGCCTCCTGGATGGCCTCAACAGTATGTTGTGTATTGTAGGCTGCTCCTGGGCACAGAGTCTTTGAGTTAATGTTCCAGGGCCTCCAACAGGCCCTGTGCAAAGGGCACTCCCAAAACTGGTGAAAAGATGTTTCCTCCATGAAAGGGCACCTAGGGCAGTATCAGGTTTTGCACAGGTTGCGGGCGTGCTTGAATGACCGGATAGGCAAGCCTCCCTGGATGGCCATCCATGACAAGTCCTTTTGCCCATTGGTTAACCTGTCTGAAGACACATTAGTCCATACTGTCTCTGCGGTGTCATCAGGGAGCCCATTGCTCTGATTAGCTTGTGGTTCATCTTGGGGTTCCGCAAGTCGGGTTTGCAGCCCTCCAGTTGATGCTCCCTCACAAACCTGACAACATCTCCGTAATCTCCATAATACCAAGGAGCGGGCCAGTTGTCTATAAACATATTAGATCTTCAGATGACCCTGCCAAATTTGTCTGTTCAGTTAACTTTTATCTATTGTGTATGACCAGATTTAGAGGGTACTATTTCTCCCTATAGAGAGTGTGTAGTAGATGTAAAGAGTCTTATAGGCCAGGCAATGCTCCTCTGAGTTTCTGGAAAAAAGATTTATGGACAGATTTAGATACAACTGACAACTACTTCTGGTATGCTTGTAGGGCACCAAAGAGTCTCTGTCTTTCATAATAGTGACATTAACACCTAAGAGATTTTCTAGCATGGGCAGAAGAACCATCTAGAGTTTAGGATCATTCTTTTTATGGTGGGTTTATGAAGAAGTGACGGCTGATTTGAGCTGCATTCTTTGATAATTATAATTCTATAGAAATATACATTTAGATACATTCCTTATTCCCTTTTACCTTGGTTAGTTTTGCCCTTTTCAACCTTGTCGACAAGTGTTCTCCAGTGATTTTCTCCCACTAAATAGCTACTTGGGTTTTCCTCCAAAGGTGTTCATGAGAGCAAGGACATCACACTTCATGCAAGATCTCTCCTCTCAAGAAACTCAGTTCTCTGCCTCATCTGTTTCATTTGCACCTGGAAGGAGCTAAATTCATGCATAATTTTGGCTCACCTCTTATCCTCTGTTTCAACCTAATTTGACTAGACTTTTCTAACTCAACTTTTTGAAATGTTCTCAAAATTGTTCTTCGAAGATTCAAGCTCTTAATAGATGAGCTGATCCATACGAAAAAATAAATACATTTAAGCTTTAATGCAACAGTCATAGAGGGAAGCAGGAGTAGACTTGACCCCGCACTCTGAAAAAGTTATAGAGTCAGTTATAGTCAGTTATGTAAATTTTGTGCATGTTTCCTCATATTTTGTAAGAAATAAGTATATAAAAAGTCTTTGTCAATTACTTTATTGGTTATGCCATGAAAATTACTGTCACCTATCCTCAAGATGAGTGATAAATATTGGGTTGCAGCGGGTCTAAATGCTGGAACTCCCCACACAGTGGTGGTGCCTATGTCGGTCCACTGATCCACAATGGAACTAACTAAGGGCTCTTTCACACTTGCGTTGTCCGGAGGTGCCCGCCGGATCCGGAAAAACGCAAGTGAACTGAAAGCATTTGAAGACGGATCCGTCTTCAAAATGCGTTCAGTGTTACTATGGCAGCCAGGACGCTATTAAAGCCCTGGTTGCCATAGTAGTAGTGGGGAGCGGGGGAGCAGTATACTTACAGTCCGTGCGGCTCCCGGGGCGCTCCAGAATGACGTCAGAGCGCCCCATGCGCATGGATGACGTGATCCATGTGATCACGTCACCCATGCGCGTGGGGCGCCCTGACGTCACTCTGGAGCGCCCGGGGAGCCGCACGGACGGTAAGTATACTGCTCCCCCGCTCCCCACTACACTTTACCATGGCTGCCAGGACTTTAGCGTCCTTGCAGCTAGGGTAACCATTCAGAAAAAGCTAAACGTCGGATCCGGCAATGCGCCAAAACGATGTTTAGCTTAAGGCCGGATCCGGATTAATGCCTTTCAATGGGCATTAATTCCCGATCCGGCCTTGCGGCAAGTGTTCAGGATTTTTGGCCGGAGCAAAAAGCGCAGCATGCTGTGGTATTTTCTCCGGCCAAAAAACGTTCCGGTCCGGAACTGAAGACATCCTGATGCATCCTGAACGGATTTCTCTCCATTCAGAATACATTAGGATAAAACTGATCAGGATTCTTCCGGCATAGAGCCCCGACGACGGAACTCTATGCCGGAAGAAAAGAACGCAAGTGTGAAAGAGCCCTAAGCGATAACTGTGTAGCTTTATCACCATGTTAATTACCCCTGTGGTTTCCAAAGATGGCAGTTGTAGTACTCCCTGTCTTTCCCTCTCTAAGGACACTTTGCAGTCTCTCAACAGAAACATAGGAATGTAATTAGGTTCTTGCTAACTGTTTCTGCAATTCATAGACTGAGAGATGACGGTTTAGATAGATACAGTATGTATGGCCAGTTCGTCTCAAACTTTGGTAGGAGCCGGAGGCAATAGTCCTTTCCAAAGCAGTAAAGTCTCTTATTCTATAAACGAGCGGATACCTTACTGACTTGTCAGCACGACCTGGATAAGGTTCTGGACCTTCTAAGATGTCAGATCTGAGGGTACTCTGGTATAGAGTTGCTTCTTTGGGAGATGAAGTATCAGAGACTAAGGTTCTCTGAAATTGGGCTAGACAGCAGGAACTTTTACACACATGTCTCAGACCAGACTGCTCAACTAACCAGGAAGTGTACCCGGTCCATCACTCAAGTCTAAACAGTCTGCTAATATGGTAAAAATCTGGTTGTCTATACATTGCTATTAGGTAAGTAGAAAACACAAAAAAAAATCACTCAATAACATTGCATTAACTTTTGTAATAATAGTTAACCCTTTGCAGTAGTCCTTCTGGGGTACTGTACCAATCCAGTGCAGTAATATAATTTAGTAAATGGATCATGCATATAACAAAGCTATTTCTTTTAAATAAGAATACCTGCATACCCCAGCAGGCACAAAGACGTACGGGCCCATATTGCGGTCTATGGGTGCCATAATACAAATCCATATAACACAGATCCATAATGCGGCCACATGATTTTGGTTTTATGTAACAATCAGTATTTTAGTACAAGTACATGCCCTTTGTGAGTGATATGAATTCTACTGCAGAACAAACAGTCCTGACAGTCTTTAAGCGAAAGGCAAGGCCAAATATTTTTGTAAAATATAAACGCTAATCTCCACCTTTCGACAAAGACTTGAGCGCATTCCAGATCCTCAAGCATTCTTTACAAATCACTTTGTGCGTCGTCAAAATGTCATCTATTATAATTCTGCTGACAATGGACAAGCTGTTCAAATACATTTAGAAAGGCAGCCAGCTCTTCCATGGGGGCATGCTAGATAACATCATCCAAACCATCATCTGCAAGTATATGACAGCGATCTCCATGTTCTTCCCTCCAGTAAAGAAGGGAAAATAATCCTGCTTAATAGCGGTATGCTTCCTTAAAGTAATTGCCAAGGAGAGGAGATGAATAGCCAATTGATTGTACTTGAAAGATGAGCTTGAATCAATCGAGTCCTGGGAGATAACATTTTTGGGTTTGCGGAAATATGATATATGGATGTCTCTTCTATTCAGGGTTTCATGGTGAAATATGGACTGGAGCATGAATATTAATTTGCGATGATGCATGCCACGGATATAACATCAAGGCTGACGCATGCCAGGTCGTGCATTTTTAACATGTTTACTGAATAGCTGTGTATTATTCATGAATGAGATGTTTCATTAAGGAATTCTAGATGTGTATAACCAGTCGATGAGGCACCTAATGAGCCTTTTTAATATGCATGCTACAATGTTAGTATACAAATGACATCTCGCTCGCGGTAGTCATCAGATGAGCTTTTCTGCAGCTAGGGTCCTTTAACAGGGGGCAATGGCAGCCCAGAAGAGCCCTAATTGTTGATATGCAAATCGATTCACTCTCTTGGCCCGATGCAAACTGAATGGGGGATGAATGATCGTCACCATGATTGTTTGTCTTCTTTGAGTTTGCATATTGTTGGCAGCCCATCAGTTGTTTGTATGGGGCAATTTCTTGCTAACAAATGACAGTTTTTGGTGGTGGGTGAAAGAGGCAGTTATGAGCATTAGCTTATTTGACGGGTGATCGGTGGCATGGTTACACTGCAAAGTGAGAGGGAACAAGCATTTATCATTCCCAATCATCTGACATTTTTAAAGGGCTCTTAAAGTGAATATAAGTGGTTGTCTGGGAGTTTAATATTGATGGCTTCTCCTCAGGGTAGGTCATCAATATCTGATCGGTAGGGGCCTGACTCCTGGCCCCCTTAAAAGATCACCTATTTGAAGGGGCCATGGCACACCAGTGAGCTTTGCTGTCTTTTCCTAGGCCAGTGACGTCATGTGCATCCTCAGTCTCAAGTGAATGGGCCTAGGCTGCAATACCAAGCACAACCACTGTACAATAAACGGCGCTGTACTTGAGGTGCTGTGAAGAGGCTTCAGCAGTCACCAGAGGGTCGCAGCCTCTTTAAACACCTGAACGGAGCAGTTTCAGGTGTCAAAAACCCACTGATCAGATATTGATGACCTATCCTAAGGAAAGGATATCAATATTTTTATTCCATAAATCCCCTTTAATTGACTTCTGGTCAAGGTTTGACTGGCCCACTAGAGTACCAAGGGATCTGCCTGACACAATAATGGAGGTCAAGGGTCCAGCAACAGACAACCTCAGTTAGAGCTCCCTGTAAAGCTGGCCAGATGCATGAGAATGAGCATTCGACCGACAGATATGTCACGATCCTCCAATATAGTTGCATGTGCAGTACCCCAGACCTGGGGGTATCTGCAATTGTTTGGTTTATTATGTAATGTTTTTACCATGTTCTTGTGTAACCTGTATACCAGGAGATAAGATATGGCTAGCAGTGGTTGGCACTAGGAATGGGACTTACCATACCATTCGTCCCTTCTTGGTAGGAATGGGATGATCCTACTTCCTGTGAGGAGGGGGATTGCTAAATAGACTAGTGAGCAGTGTAGAAACAGATGCTTGACCTCCTACTCCAAGGGTCTTAGGGACCAGTTCCTTGTTCCAAATCTTCTGTGAGACCTCTACTCCAGAGAGACTGCAAGAATACCAAAGATACATATACCTGAAGTGTTTACAGTCAGCAGAGTGACCAGCAATCCACAGCTTTACAGACCCGGTTAGGGACTACGTCTCAGACAACCATCACCTAGATCACATTTAGGCCAGACCAACTCAAAAGTCTACATTATACAGTAGACACCTATAGCCACAAGTGCCAGCTTCAAGCTGTTACCCAGAAGTTCGGGAGAGAGACATCAGCAAGATAGCATACTTGAGGTGCCATTATCTATCACTTCGCCAGCCACCATACCCCATCATCTGGGAAAAGAAATTGCACAATTACGTAAAGGAGACTTTTATACTTTTACTTCTGGCCTGATTCCCTATACCACCTTTCCACTGCCTCCATCCCCAGAGTACAATGTTCTGAGGGAGTATACCGTGACACAACATCTCATCAGGGCCACTGCCATTCCCATCCTCTGCTCCGGCTCCTCAGGGGTTAGTTGCACATGCACTAAATTTATCAAACATAGTGTGACATCTGATACATTTGGCCCAAATTATGGCATTGCAGAGTCTTGAAAAACTTACTTTAAAAGTTCTCCTGATGATAAATTCCCCCCATTGTCATTGTAAGCATCCGTGCTTCTGTTCATACAGGTCTTTGATGTGCATATGCATCCATGGGTGATTAGATTGTGGAGGTTGTGGAGGTTGCAGCTTTGTGGGTCTTTTATGTTTGTGTTTCATGTGTAGATCTATTACAGGGCTTTTGTTGAGTGATACCCACATCTCTCCTCCTCAGATGCAAAAATTTTCTCTTTGCTCTTGTTAATAAATATTTTTTTTTATATATATGTAGGAAGAAAAAAAGAAAAACGCACATATGCCGCATTGGAAACGCAGTGGACATAGATGCGTTTTTTCAGGAAATATTCGAGGGCTCAATATGAATAAATGTATATAATTACAGATCTCTAGCTGGTTGCTAAAGGATAAATTTTCTGTTTTCACTATTAAACCCTTTTTCTTTGCATGAAATTGGATAGTAATTGTAGACACCTGAAATGATCGGTAGGCCGGATCTGACGTCCGTCAATTGACCAATGAAACCATGTAACACACAAGAGGTGCACTATAAAAGAGGGGACTTGAGAGGGGGATGATTACCACTGAGGAAGGGGTGAATCTTGGGACCCCGAAACGCATCTGCTGCTACATCCCCCACTTTTGCTGCACTGAAAGACCGAACACCGACCATCTGCTGCCAGTGACCAGAGGTGTGTTGCTTTAATCGCCGAAAGTTGAAAGCACAGACTTTTCAAGAAGTGAACATCCTCTATCAGCGAAAATCTCCCGATAAAATAGTGCTACAAACAAAGGAGGCACGTTTGGGAAGTAAGAACAGCTCGAGGTCTGGCAAAAGGTGAAGTCGATTGGAAGGTAAAGTGACTTGCAAGTTATTGAGTAGCGGGACACCGCTACCTACCCTGTTTAAGCGGGACGCCGCTGTATCAGGTGGGGGTAAATTGCTATAAGAACATTATTTCTTGGTCTCGAATTTATCGGACATTACTAAACTGACTTTCTGCAGAGCAATTCACACAACCGATTTTTATTAGAATCAAATTTTTATTATTACTTTTAGGATATATATCTCTTCTATGGTCATTGGATCGAATATTTTATCGATAAGTTCACTGAATTTTTATCGATAAGTTTACCGAATATTTATCGATTACTGTATTTGTCATATATATGGTCTTAACTCAACAATTCGAATTTTAGGATTATTGCAATGTTGTCTATACTATATGAGGGAGTTATCCATTATATATCTTTAGCTGCTATTTTGTCCTTGTATTTACCGTTTGTTGACCCTATCCGGTCTAATAAAATCAATTTCTTTGTGTGTACACATGGTCCCGAATTCTTTGAGTGCTCTGTCCATATATACTAATTGTTCCTCTTTTTAATCGAGTGAGTGTTCTCGATTGGACGGGTGCACCTAATTAGGTTACCAGGGCTCCTTAGTGCGACATTCCAATTGTATAGTGTGACATCTGATACATTTGGCCCAAATTATGGCAAGGCAGACTCTTGAAAAACTTACTTTAAAAGTTCTCCTGATGATAAATTCCCCCCATTGTCATTGTGAGCATCCGTGCTTCTGTTCATACAGGTCTTTGATGTGCATATGCATCCATGGGTGATTAGATTGTGGAGGTTGCAGCTTTGTGGGTCTTTTATGTTTGTGTTTCATGTGTAGATCTATTACAGGGCTTTTGTTGAGTGATACCCACATCTCTCCTCCTCAGATGCAAAAATATTCTCTTTGCTCTTGTTAATAAATGAAGCATTGTTTAGTGTCAATTACATTCTTGGGCGGTAATGCTGCAGTGGCTATGGCTTATTAGACTATACATTTATGTGGAGCATCAGAGGTTTGGAGTGATGTAGTTTTTCATTTATTCATGTGGTTGTCTGAAAAAATATAATTTTGTGTAAGACAAATATTCTTTGAACTGTCTAATTATCATGACTAAAGACCAAGGTGATTGCAACTTATATAATTTGACCCTGATCTGGCTTATTACCCTTCATTAATATAGTGCTATCATATTCTGCATCTCTTGTAAGCACTGTATCCCTTCATCTTATATTATCCCTTAAAGGGGTTGTTCAAGTTGTAAAAAAAATTGTCAAAAGAAGGGAAGGTGTTAAAGTAATATAAGATCCATCCAGCCGAGTTTTCTTTACATGACTGCAGTGGTGACGTGCCCATAGACGTCTCCATACAGCGCCAACACGTTCCGCATCGCTTTACAATCAGTACAAACAGTCATAAATAACAAAGCAGCAAACAGGTCAACAATTAAAACAACAGGAATGAGGGCCCGAGCAGGGCTTACAATCTATGAGAATATGGGGGTGAGGCAAAAGGTAGAAGTGCTTTTTGGTCCAGCTATTTTAACACAATGGGGGAGCAGATATAAGGCTGCATAAGCCAGTCACCAACTGTAATTGCCTCTGAATGCATGGGGTGTGGTGGATGCCGATAAATAATTCTGAAGGCGGGGGGGTTGACGGTGAATGGAGAAGGGTTTAATCAGGGGATAAGATACCTGAGATACCTAAGATGTGTTTTTAGGGATCGTCTAAAAATGTATATGTTGTGAATTAGCCTAATGACTTGGGGTAGAGCATTCCAGAGAAGTGGTGCAGCACTAGGGAAGTCTTGGAGATGGGAGTGAGAGGTTCAGATTGTGGTGTATGTCAGTAGTAAGTCATTAGCAGAGACAGAGAAAAAGGAATGTAGGGGGCTGCGGCACTGTAAAGAGCTTTGTGGGTAAGGGTAAGGACTTTAAATTGAATCCTGTACTGTATGGACAACCAGTGCAATGACTGGCACAGGCCGGAGGCATCACAGTAGCGTTTGGACAGAGAAATAAGCCTGGCTGCTGCATTCAGGATAGATTGGAGAGGGGAGAGTCTGGTGAGGGGGATGCCAATTAGTAATGATTTGCAATAATCGAGATGGGAATGGATCAGGGCATCAATGAGAGTTTTTGTTGTTTCCACAGTAAGAAAGGGGCAAATTCTAGAGATGTTTTTGTGGTGCAGGCAGTATGAGCGGACAAGAGACTGGATACAGCGGGGGAAGGAAAGACCAGTGTCAAACATAACACCGAGACAACAGGTGTGCTGCCTAGGAGTTATGATAGTGCCACACACTGAGAGGGAGATATCAGGTTTAGGTCCATTAGAGGAAGGAGAAAACACCAGTAGTTCCGTTTTTGAAAGACTCAGTTTCAGAGAGAGAGAGGACATAATGTTAGAGACAGCTGACAGACAGTCACTGGTGCTTTGTAGTACAGCAGCGGTGATATCATGGGAAGAAGTGTATACTTGAGTGTCGGCATAGAGATGGTACTGGAGACCAAATCTGTTGATAGTCTGTCCAATAATGGCTGTGTAGAGAGAAAAGGACTGAACCCTGAGGAACCCCAACAGAAAGTGGGAGAGGAGTGGAAGTGGAACCCGCACATTGATAGGGCAGCCAGAGAGATAGGAAGAAAACCAAGAAAGTCCTTAAGGCCGATATATTGGAGCATGATGGGGAGGAGATGGTGGTCTACAGTGTTGCTGCAGAGAGATCAAGGAGAATTCATAAAGAGTAGTCACCATTGCATTCAGCTGGCAGGAGCTCATTGTTCACTTTGGTTAGGGCAGTTTCTGTAGAATGTAGGGTGCGAAAACTAAATTGTAGCGGATTAGATGGAGAGTTAGCAAAGGGATGAGGCGAGAGTAGACCAGTCGCTTTGGGAGATTAGAGACACGTTGCAGGGGAGCCACCAGCCTGTTACTTATCAGAATAGTTCTGGTCTAGTTGACAGCTCAGCAATGGGGGTAAGAGACAATGACAAGAGAACAGATACTACTCATAGTCAGGAAACAGTCTTAGGTCAAGGCAGGCACAGTTTATGTATATACTTAAAACAAGTTGTCAGGGTAGACAGCTGTGGGTCAATATGGTAAAAAGGCAGGCAGCGGAGGGTAAGAGTCAGCAAACAGACAGAGTTCATCACATGGGCAGACAAGCGAAAATGCACACCTTCAACAGGACCAGCAGGCCAGAACACTTAAAGCTCAGGCACTTCACCCCCAGGAAAGGTGCCAAAAGCACCCACAGCTGTCCAGCTACTGGCAAGTGGAGAACATAGACCCCAGAGAGGGACAAAGGCTTTATAGCAGAGGAGGGCCAGCAGATCCCGGCCACCGGACAGGGGCTAAATGAGTGAACGTGACACTAATACCCTCCCCGAATGGGGGGTGGCGGTGGGCACAGATTTTTACATCAGAAGTGCTCTCTGCATTGACCGACTTCATAAACCTTCCCCTCTGCTCTGAGTGACATCTGTGGTGGTCTTCTGGTTGAATGCTACGTTTGTCACTCACAGCAGAAGGGAGGGCCTGTGAAGCATCTCAATGAAGAGAGTATTTCACAGTGAAGTTCAACCTCCTCAGCCCCTACCTAGGCATGATCAAAACTGCTGACAGCTCCTCTTAACAGTCTAGATTATCCATATCTGGACTGGGAGATGCATACACTTTTTGTATAATTGACGATAATTATTAGTAAATTCCGAGTTAAGTGAGTTTTCTTTAATAATTATGACCTATCCTTAGAATAGATCAATATGAGATTGGCAAAGGTTTAACTCTAAGCAACCCACTAGTCAGCTATTTTAAGGAGCTCCTGTGACTGGAACAAGAGCACTGTAAAAGCACTGCAAAACTCTTTGAAGGCTCTGTACACCTTTGAGAGCAATTGTTTATGACTGAATTTTACTCATTTTGGGATAAAAATACTTTTTTATTTGGTCGTCATTAAAAATATTGAGCTGTTCTGTCACAAAGAGTTAACTTTCACCTTGTGCTAGTTATCTAATAAACCTTATCTCTAAATTATTAAAAGGTTATAAGTACTTATTTGAGCCACATTCTTAACAGTAAGATAAGAACTGAGCAATAACGAGTGTTTATAAGGTTGGAGATCAGCGATAAGGAGCCATCAGCTGAGCTGCCTGATGGAACAGAGTGAAAATTAAGATCCTGCTACTAGATAAACTCAAGGCTGTACAAAGACAATGGTTCAGTACAATAAAATAATAAAAGAAATTGCCCCCATAAATGTACAGTACATAACCTTTAAGGCTGTTGCCACACTATCTTATTCTTGGCAATTTTGACTTGTATTTTTCAGTGATATTTTTGATTGGAGTTTTATTAAAAACATGAAAAATATATGGCAATTATTTAAATAAGATAAGGTAGTGTAAAAACCACCCTACTAAGAAGGTTCATTTGGGATCTCCTTCAATTGCCCAGTGCAGAGAGGTAGTCAATTTCAATGACTACCATGCAGTGCTTTGTTTGCTCTGTGGGGCACTGCAATAGAAATGAACACTTTCTCCCAGTTTCCCCTGCATATTACTGCTGATCACTGGGGAGCCCAACAGTGAGACACCTTTTGATCAGCTTATTTTCAGAGGTCAGTTGTAACATAAAAGAAATTCTCAAAAGTGAAACAACCAGCTTTATTTTAGACACAGAAACAAACAACAACAAAAAAAGCAACCGAATGAAAAGGAATTTATGTGTGTTTCTTGCTTTATAAAGTGTGCAGAATTTCATAAAGCGGAGAACAGCTTAGATTCTTTAGAAGTATAAATGGCCAGTTATATGTCTATGAAATTTACTATCTGTAATAAAAGAAGGCAGTCGAGTTCTGATCTTGACCTGATCTTTTTTTGTTTCCACTCAGGGAGTTCTTCACGAGAATTTATTTATGGCTATAGCCAATAGATTTTCTTAGTATTAGAATTACTATGAAGCCTGATTGTATAAAATAGTTTCTCATGGTTTATTAAAATGGGCTGAAAGTTTTTTTTTGTTATAAATTATTAGAGATTCGTGTTCTGTTGCATCAACCTGCAAGCGAAAGGTGCCCATACATCATCAATAGTTGTTGGCTGACAGCCATTTCTCCTGAATCCCTACTACATGTACACGTTTAGTTCAGCCAGGCATGTACATTACAGACCAAAAGTTTGGACACACCTTCTCATTCAAAGAGTTTTCTTTATTTTCTTGACTATGAACATTGTAGATTCACACTGAAGGCATCAAAACTATGGCATCCACACATGTGGAATTATATACATAACAAACAAGTGTGAAACAACTGAAAATATGTCATATTCTAGGTTCTTCAAAGTAGCCACCTTTTGCTTTGATTACTGCTTTGCACACTCTTGGCATTCTCTTGATGAGCTTCAAGAGGTAGTCCCCTGAAATGGTTTTCACTTCACAGGTGTGCCCTGTCAGGTTTAATAAGTGGGATTTCTTGCCTTATAAATGGGGTTGGGACCATCAGTTGCGTTAAGGAGAAGTCAGGTGGATACACAGCTGATAGTCCTACTGAATAGACTGTTAGAATTTGTATTATGGCAAGAAAAAAGCAACTAAGTAAAGAAAAACCAGTGGCCATCATTACTTTAAGAAATGAAGGTCAGTCAATCAGCCGAAAAATTGGGAAAACTTTGAAAGTAAGGGCTATTTGACCATGAAGGAGAGTGATGGGGTGCTGCGCCAGATTACCTGGCCTCCACAGTCACCGGACCTGAACCCAATCGAGATGGTTTGGGCTGAGCTGGACAGCAGAGTGAAGGCAAAAGGGCCAACAAGTGCTAAGTCTCTGGGAACTCCTTCAAGACTGTTGGAAGACCATTTCAGGGGACTACCTCTTGAAGCTCATCAAGAGAATGCTAAGTGTGTGCAAAGCAGTAATCAAAGCAAAAGGTGGCTAATTTGAAGAACCTAGAATATGACATATTTTCAGTTGTTTCACACTTGTTTGTTATGTATATAATTCCACATGTGTTAATTCATAGTTTTGATG
Source organism: Bufo bufo (assembly GCF_905171765.1). Lineage (NCBI taxonomy): Eukaryota > Metazoa > Chordata > Amphibia > Anura > Bufonidae > Bufo > Bufo bufo. Next base: position 42,583,235 of record NC_053395.1, read on the forward strand.
CCTTCATAGTCATGAAAATAAAGAAAACTCTTTGAATGAGAAGGTGTGTCCAAACTTTTGGTCTGTACTGTATGTGTTTTTAATATGGTATGTATTTTTAATGGGGAGAGAGAAGATATAGAAACATAGAAACATAGAAACATAGAATGTGTCGGCAGATAAGAACCATTTGGCCCATCTAGTCTGCCCAATATACTGAATACTATGGATAGCCCCCGGCCCTATCTTATATGAAGGATGGCCTTATGCCTATCCCATGCATGCTTAAACCCCTTCACTGTATTTGCAGCTACCACTTCTGCAGGAAGGCTATTCCATGCATCCACTACTCTCTCAGTAAAGTAATACTTCCTTATATTACTTTTAAACCTTTGCCCCTCTAATTTAAAACTGTGTCCTCTTGTGGTAGTTTTTCTTCTTTTAAATATGCTCTCTTCCTTTACCGAGTTGATTCCCTTTATGTATTTAAAAGTTTCTATCATATCCCCTCTGTCTCTTCTTTCTTCCAAGCTATACATATTAAGGTCCTTTAACCTTTCCTGGTAAGTTTTATCCTGCAATCCATGTACTAGTTTAGTAGCTCTTCTCTGAACTCTCTCTAGAGTATCTATATCCTTCTGGAGATATGGCCTCCAGTACTGCGCACAATACTCCAAGTGAGGTCTCACCAGTGTTCTGTACAGCGGCATAAGCACTTCACTCTTTCTACTGCTTATACCTCTCCCTATACATCCAAGCATTCTGCTGGCATTTCGTGCTGCTCTATTACATTGTCTTCCCACCTTTAAGTCTTCTGAAATAATTACTCCTAAATCCCTTTCCTCAGATACTGAGGTCAGGACTGTGTCAAATATTCTATATTCTGCCCTTGGGTTTTTACGCCCCAGGTGCATTATCTTGCACTTATCCACATTAAATTTCAGTTTCCAGAGTTCTGACCATTCTTCTAGTTTTCCTAAATCCTTTTCCATTTGGCGTTTCCCTCCAGGAACATCAACCCTGTTACATATCTTTGTGTCATCAGCAAAAAGACAAACCTTACCAGCGAGGCCTTTTGCAATATCACTTATGAAGATATTAAACAAAATCGGTCCCAGTACAGATCCCTGTGGAACCCCACTGGTAACATTACCTTGTTTTGAATGTTCTCCATTGACTACAACCCTCTGTTGTCTGTCACTCAGCCACTGCCTAATCCACTCAACAATATGGGAGTCCATGCTCAATGACTGCAGTTTATTGATAAGTCTTCTATGTGGGACAGTGTCAAAAGCCTTACTAAAATCTAGATATGCGATGTCTACTGCACCTCCACCGTCTATTATTTTATTCACCCAGTCAAAAAAATCTATAAGATTTGTTTGACATGATCTCCCTGAAGTAAACCCATGTTGTTTTTCATCTTGCAATCCATGGGATTTTAGATGTTCCACAATCCTATCCTTTAATAGGGTTTCCATTAATTTGCCTACTATTGATGTCAGACTCACTGGTCTATAGTTGCTCGATTCCTCCCTACTACCTTTCTTGTGAATGGGCACGACATTTGCCAATTTCCAATCTTCCGGGACGACTCCTGTTACTAATGATTGGTTAAATAAATCTGTTAACGGTTTTGCCAGCTCACCACTAAGCTCTTTTAATAATTTTGGGTGTATCTCATCAGGCCCCTGTGACTTATCTGTCTTCACCTTAGACAGCAAACTTAGAACATCTTCCTCTGTAAAGATACATGCATCAAACGATTTAATAGTCATTCTTTCTAGTGGAGGTCCTTCTCCTTTTTCTTTTGTAAAAACTGAACAGAAGTATTCATTAAGGCAGTCGGCTAGCCCTTTATTCTCTTCTACATACCTTCCGTCCTTTGTTTTTAATTTAGTTATTCCTTGTTTTAATTTCCTTTTTTCATTTATATATCTGAAGAATGTCTTATCCCCTTTTTTCATAGACTGAGCTAGTTTTTCTTCTGCCTGCACTTTAGAAGTTCTTATAACTTGCTTGGCCTCTCTCTGCCTAATCTTGTAGATTTCCTTATCTTCATTGCTCTGGGTTTTTTTATAATTACAAAATGCTAGCTTTTTATTTTTAATGATTTGGGCCACTTCTGCTGAGTACCACATTGGTCTCCTCCTTTTTTTGCTTTTACTGACAAGTCTAATGCAATTTTCTGTTGCCTTCAATAATGCACCTTTTAAGTAGTCCCATTTCTCCTGGACTCCATGTAATCCGTTCCAGTCTGATAAGGACTCACTTATGACTAATTTCATTTTTGAAAAGTCTGTTTTTCTAAAATCTAAAACTTTTGTTTTTGTGTGGTGGGACTCTTTCACAGTTCTTATATTAAACCACACTGACTGGTGATCACTAGATCCCAAGGTTTCGCCTACAATGACATCATATACCGAATCCCCGTTTGTGAATACCAAATCCAAAATGGCCTCCCTCCGGGTTGGCTCCTCAACCACTTGTTGTAGAGATAACCCCAGTAGGGAATTTAGAATATCTGTACTCCTGGTAGAACTTGCTATTTTGGTTTTCCAGTTTATATCTGGAAGATTGAAATCTCCCATAATGATAACTTCTCCTTTCATTGTCATTTTAGCTATTTCTTCAACTAGTAGATCATCTAGTTCTTTAACTTGACCAGGTGGTCTATATATCACACCTACACGAGTTACTGCATGGTTAGCAAACTGCAACGTAACCCAAACTGACTCTATGTTGGCCTCACCAACTTGTATTAGGTTAGATTTAATGCTATCTTTCACATACAGGGCCACTCCTCCTCCTTTCTTGCCTTCTCTGTCTCTTCTGTATAAAGAGTACCCTGGTATGGTTATGTCCCAGTCATTTCTTTCATTAAACCATGTCTCCGTAACAGCCACTAAATCTACATTCTCAGATGCCATTATTGACCCAAGTTCATTGATTTTTTTACCTAAACTGCGAGCATTTGTAGACAGGACTCTGAGCTTATCATTTCTTAACCTCAGTGCTTCTGGCCTGTTCTGGCATTGTTTCGGGGGGCAATTGGACTCTTTTATTTTCACTCTTTTGCCCCCCCTTCCTAGTTTAAATACTCTTTCGCAAATTCTTGGAGTTGTTCACTAAGTACATTTGTTCCTTTGAGAGAAAGATGCAAACCATCTTTTTTGTACAGTTCCTTTCTATTCCAAGTAGAGCTATCATGAGAAACAAAGCCAAATCCTTGCTCTTGACACCATTTACCAAGCCATATGTTGAACTCCTTTATGCGCCTCTGCCTATCATTCTGAACATTATGCACAGGCAGAACTTCAGAAAATGAAATGGTGGATGCAAAATCCTGTACGTCATTACCAAGTGTGATAAAAGATTTTTTCACCTCTGACACTTCATTGCAAGCCAGGTCATTTGTCCCTAGATGGACAAGAACATCCACGTCCCCTTCCTGCTTTGCTTGCTTAACAATATTAATAATACGTCTTCTATCTCTTCTAGCAGTAGCCCCAGGGAGACATCTCACAAAACCATTTTCTTTAAGCTCCACACTTCTTATGATTGAATCACCCAGCAACAGCTGCATCCTTTGAGACTTCACTTTATCTTTTTTGTTGCATACATTAGACATAGGAGTGGTTTCGATGGTTTCTCACCCTCTGTGCTTGAGTCCATATCCATGTTGTCCTTACATTCTGAGAGTGCTGCAAATGAATTATGGAGAACCACCGACTGTGGGACATGTCTTCTATCCACCACTCTAAGACTTCCAGAACCTACATTAACCCATCTGCCATTTCTGGGGGTCCTCTGTGGCAGTGGCATTGCAGCAGTCCTAGCTGGAGTTTGTTTAACAGATAATTTAAATATTTCAGCTTTCAAAAATGCAATTTCCTGCTGCAGTAAGGAGAACTGTCTACAGATCTGACAGCATCCGAATCTCCAAAGAGTGGAACATGAAATAAATGCACAACAATTCCTGCACTGAACCAAGTCTGCCATTTTAAAGAGGAGAAAAAAATAAAAAAATAAATTTGTAACTTTAAATCAAACAAATCTTACCTTTTTTTTTTGTATTGTTTCCACCTTCCAGCCTACCTCCTGACTATCTCCTGCAATATCTCTTTACTAGTACTTAATTTTTGATTGAAACGTCTTTATTACGATCAGTCATCATACATACATACTTTAGTACTGTGACGCAGCACAGGCCATGAAACAGTACATAATAAATTACTTACAATCGTCTTTGCGAGCATGGCATTGTTATGTAAAGCACAGGCTAACCTACACTATACATCGCAATGAATGCTACACTAGCATACCTATTCAATCACAAAACCTTCCAACAAAGCATTTAGACAGTGATGAGGGAAGGGGAAGCGGGAAGGAGGGGGTAGGGGTGGGGGATCACATGCCCTTAGCTTTATTGAGAAGACAAATACAAACGGGGGGAGAGGGGTTTATTCCTCTTCTTCTTCGTCGACGTCCGAGATGTTGTAGTCCTGCAGCATACTATGGATAAGTCTGCGGCAGTCCTGGACGGACTTGTTCTCCCTCCTGAGAATGAGCCGGTTCCTAGCAAACCAAATAGCGTCCTTAAAACAGTTCATAAGGCGCCAGGCCTCCTGGGTGGCTCCAACGGTATGAATCCCAGGAAATAGTCCGTACAGCACCGAAGTGTGTTGCAGGCCGTTCCTGGGCACTGAGTCTTTGAGTTCATGTTCCAGGGCGTCCAACAGGCGCTGTGCAAAGCGGCACTCCCAAAACAGGTGGCTCTTTACTAGTACTTAATGTACTAGTAAACAGGCTCTTTACTAGTACTTAATGTAGTACTTGAAGCTAGTACTTTCAGCTAATGAATTAGGGCAGCTAATGAGTCTGTCTCTATATATACACACACTCCTTCCCAAACTCCTCCCCCAGCAACAAATGTAACACCTTAGTGAGCTAGGCTCATTAGCAAACGCACAATAGCAAACAGCTGACCGAATTCCTTACCTCTTCTCAATCAATGATCAGCAAAAAACAACACAGATGAGCCAGTTGCAGACTCTAAGCCAATCTCTTGCAGTATCTCTTGAATCTCTTCAGTCTGCTGCAATATCTCTTTACTAGTACTTAATGTAGTACTTGAAGCTAGTACTTTCAGCTAATGAATAACTACTGACCAAAACCTCTGGTGGCATCTCGTGAGAACATAAGGATCAGGAGTTGAAATTCAAAAAACCTATCCTTCTCTGCCTCAACATCATCAGTTAGGAGAAAATCAGGAGCTACCTATACATGTAAGCAGGCTCGGACTGGCCCACAGGGGTACAGGTGAATCCCCTGGTGGGCCTCTGAGCAAGGTGGACCCCCAGTTTCCCACCCCCTGGCACATAACACAGCAGACTTACTGCACTACATACATATATTCCATGCAGAGCACCTCAACCAGGCTATGTTCATATAAAAAACTTGAGACATTATTAAAGAAATTCTGAGATGGCTTCTAGGTATAGAGGAAAGCTAGCCAATATCCTCTTTTCCCTAGGACCTACCTTCTCGAAGTTGCTGCAGGGACCCCAATATTCAATCATCTGGTAGAATTTTGCTGCTGTGTGAGCAGGTAATATTTAAATGTATCCGTACGCTGGGCCGCCAACATAAATTTTACTGGTGGGCCCTAGGCACGCCAGTCCGACATGCATGTTAGACCAGGGATTAGCAACCTTCGGCACTCCAGTTGCTGTGAAACTACAACTCCCACTATGCAAACATGCTTGGCTGTTCAGCTAACTCCCACAGAAGTGAATGAAACCAATCAGCTGTTAGAAGAGGTCTTCAGCGCTGTAGCCTCTTCATAGGCCAGTGACATCAATGTAGATCGGTCATGTGGCTTAGTTGCAGCTCAGCCCCATTCAAGTCATGGGGCTGAGCTGCAATACCAAGCACTGCCACGATAAAATGCACGGCGCTGTCCTTGGAAAGCTGCCAAGAGCCTGCATCGTTCACCAGAGGTTTGGTGAGCACAGCGGCTCCCTGAAAGAGCTGATCGGTAGGGATGACTGTTTCTGGTCATCATTATCTTTTGGGTGTTACCATTACAACCTAAAAATACAAACGAGCCAATAGGATTCCGCCACACAGATCTATTTGTCTTCACAACATACCATCTGGACACAATTAAGCTTTTAGGTGGCAATGCAAAGGCATTCCTTTGTCTGAAATGAGGAGACTAAATACAGCTCATACCATAAATTGCAACCTAGATATTTCCTTGTATAGCCAATTTGATAAAATAAGCAGAAAAAATATGTTCAGTGTCTAAAGAATAGATAAACAAGATATAATTATGTTTAATGAATCCTACTATATCAGTTTATTTTCATGTTGTAAAACACATTCTAAAATAACTCACTGAAAAAACTTAAAATAGATAATTAGAGCAGTGACAATTATCATCCATACATCAGGGCATGTTCTTTCAAGATCATCTGGGACTATGATGCCACTAGACCACTAGGATCATCATCCACCGGCATACCTGATAACATCACGCTGGTTCACTACCAGGACTGGGCAGCTAAATGTTCACATAGCCAACAAAGACACTGAGTATTCTACTTACCACCAGTCATTTCAGGGCCCCTTCAAATTTAGTATGGCTACAAAGGGCATCTTGTTCTCTGGAGGACCCAGTAAACCCGTGCACTACACATAAAACCAGTTATGGAGCTTCTGCAGTAGCATCTGTAGTGGCTGCTATGGGGCCTGCAGTGGCATGAAAGCCTGGGCCTCACTTGCCAGTACAGACACAGCAATAATTACTATGTGTGGAATGGTAGGTGAGCCCCAGGCCATAATGATTGACAGAACCAACAGCTACACTGCATCCCTCCTGCTAGGGAGAATGGGATGTGTTACTTTCATCAGGGGAATGGGGCTAGGTGAGTTTTAAAGTTTTTTTTAAAATTTAATTACTGCTATAGGGCACAATGACTGTAAGGGGGACATAAAAGAACCAGCACTACTGTAAAGGGGCATTTAGGGGACAGCACTACTTTACTTTAAAGAGGGCACTAAGGGACCAGCACTAGTGTTAAGGGAGCACAAGGGGACAAAACTACTGTGTGGGGGCACAAGTGGGAATTCTACTGTATGGGGGCACAAAATGAGGCATAACTACTATATGAGGGTACTAAGGGGGCATTATTACTGTGTGAGGGCACTAAGGAGGCATAACTACTTTGAAGAGAGCATGAAGAAGGTATAACTACTCTGTGGGGGCATTAAGGGGGCATGACTACTGTGAAGGGAGGACTAAGGGGACATTATACTGTGAAGGGGGACTAAGGAAGCATAACTAATGTGTGGGGGCACTGAGGACATATTGTGAAGCGAGCACTAAGTGAGCATTCTACTATCAAGGGATATTACTATGAAGGGGGCACTAAGGAAGCATTCTACTGTGGGGAACACTAAGAGGGGATATCTACTTTGTAGGGAACTAGGGAGCATAACTACTATGTGCGGGCACTAAGGGGGCATGACTGCTGTGAAGGGGGCACTAAGGGGACATTGTACTGTGAAGGGGACACTAAGGGGCATGACTACTGCGTGGGGCACTAAGAGGGCATACAGGGCCTGGGAGGTATACCATAAAGTAAACTCTAAACTCCTCTTCCTGTCCAGCTTGGTACTACTGCGGGAAGGAGAGGGAGGTTGCAAGGAAGCTGCTCGGGGAGGATCCGGGACCTGGTCAAAAATTTGCTATGAGGCCCAGCCTTTTCTAGTTACATCCTTGCATAAAGATCACTGATTTCAAGGGTCACTGTTTAATATTTTATTTGCTTTGTGGTGGCCCTTCAGCGAAATTGAGCACTCACGAAAGGGTTTCCTCACAATTTACTGTAGAACACTTGGGGCCTCATCTGATAAGTTTATCGTCAGGGAACTCTTCTACCAAAACATGGATCATACAAAGTGGACAACATCTTTAACTAGCATTTGAAGGAAGGCTAAAATAGTTGGTAAGGGTAACGTTCTTACAGTAGTCAAGTATGAAGATGACATTACTCACCAGTAAGAGTACATCAGATACAGAACATATAGCATTGCACCTGGATGAAAGATACTGGTGGGAAAAGGGCATCATCTCTTATCACAGAATGTGGCATCATATATGCAGCTACTATGGTCTGGAGCTAATATGAGAGTGAGGGTTCTGCCTTGTTTCTGGAAAAATTACAAGACAGACAAGTCTTTATGTATTGAAACCAATAACTTCTACTAACCTAATCATCAGTTCACCTATGACTACTTTAAAGGGGTTTTACTCTTTGAGCAATCTACTGTATAATTGTTTGAAGGGTCCATGAATGAATGATATGTTAACAGATTGTCCCTCTGACTTCAAATAACCAGATATTATTTATGAGGCAGCCATGCAGCAGGTGTTTAATTTCCCTGCAGTGCCTCCACAGGTGAAATGAAGCATTACACAGGTCCCTTTAAAATCAATGGACTGTGTGTAATACACAGACATTCCAGGCCCTCCGAAGAGAGGGGGTGCTATATGTGATGGCCAATAGCTGAGGGTTCTCGTGATTCTCTAAATGATATGTAAACATGGCTTTCCTGAACCTAACAACCCCTTTAATAGGAATCTGTCAGCAGTCCTGACTATACAAAACAGCTTTATTCCATCAACATAGTATGTCCCAACAACCAGGACGTGTTTCGGCTAAATGCCTTTCTCAACGGGTACCGAAACGCCTCCTGGTTGTTGGGACATTCTGTGTTGATGGAATAAAGCTGATATTTTCATAAGAAGACACGGCTGCTGGGATTCTTCATATCGTATGTGTGGGGTTCGCTCCTTCCCGTGGCAGCGTGCGCAACGAGCGAGTGTCGGCCTACTTTGTTACATACAAAACAGCTGCCAGCTGTAGGTAGGAGCAGGGGAGCGCAGGGCAAATATACATTTTGCTGAGTTTTTATAATCAGCCAGACTCTGCTCCTGCAAGTGCTAGTGCTCTCTGCATTGAGCTGCTTCAAAGCTCTTCCCTCTGAGTGACAGCTGTGGTATCCAACCAGAAGACCACTACAGCCATCATTCAGAGCAGAGGGGAGGTGCCGTGAAACAGATCAGCACAGAGAGCACTTTGCAGTGAAGCTCCCTCTCCAGTGCACTTGCAGGAGCATAATTTAGCATAAAAATAAAAGTTCATATTCACACTACTCCTTTTGAAAATAAAAAATTCACAAAAGACATGTTTCTTTTGCTCTCCCAGCCCCTACCTAGTGCTGCCAGCAGTTCAGCATGGTCAGAACTGCTGACAGACTTCCTTTAAAAACTGCTAAAGTCATTTTGTAACTAAATCCTCCACTACCTTTGCAACCTGGAAAATAGCCAGAAGTATTTTTTTTTTTTAATTATTTTTTTGCGGGGGTGTCCCATCTGTCTCTGATATTCCTGTGGATGAGTAAGTCTTACTACAGTATTTCAGTGAATCTGTTATCAACACATTTGTATGTCATTCAGAACACTTGCTAGGTGCATAAATGTGAAATAACTGCATTGGGCCCGATCCAGTGATTCCACGTATGTGTGACTAGTTTAGTCATATGTGACATTTATCAGGATTGTTCAACTTACTATAACATCCAAGCTTACAGGAGCTCGCCCATTATACAAACTTTCCCTTTTGACCCCGGGGAAAAAAGGATATATGAATAAACATCGTTCACACATTTGTATATAATGTATATAGTATTTAGCCAATCCGCCTCCCGTCAGGGGTGCACCACCGATGAGGCCAGGTGAGGTGATCGCCTCAGGCAGCACCAGGTAGAGGAAAGAGGGGGGCAGCAGAAGGACCATGGGTTAGGTTAGGGGTTAGGTTGAGAAATTGGCACGGAGGGGGGGTGCGCCGCTTCAGTTTTCGCCTCAGGCAGCAGAAAGGCTAGGTGCACCCCTGCCTACCGTAACTTTTGGGGGTTTTTTCCCGTAATGTCTATAGAATTTTGCAAGTGCATTTTTATACGTTTTTATGACAGTCCAATAAATCAGAACATCTGATAGTCGCACCTATGAGGTCCAATTGATTCCAAATTAAAGGAATTTTGTGATATCAGTTCAGCTTGTCCCCTTTATGTTACAAATGATCATTCATTTAAAGTCCCTTATATGTATCATCACTCAACACATTCTGTATGTGAATGGGAAAATGGACAATTACTGTAGCTGGTATCCTCTACCTGGCAGACACAGAGCGAATGCCGCCCCCCCCCCCCCCCTCCCCCAAGTCTTGGAATTCAAATCCATTTCCATTCACCTCATTAGCAGGCTGCAGATTTGTATCTCTTCTGGGCTCAATATGGGCCATTGCTGGCAGCCATATTCAGGGCTGTGTGAAAGACAAATCTAACAGCTTGACATTTTGGCTTTGGTAAAGAAAATGAGTGAAAGGGAAAAGTATTTATGCAAGTCGTCTTAAAAAAGAAATGAATGGGTTGAGTTTAACACATAATTATCACTCAGAAAATGGAAAAGGAGACATCCTTCACTGATCATAAATGAAAACTATGTTACATTTTGTAGAAAATCTGGACAAAATTTAAGAAAACTGCTATGTAAAAAAAAAAAAAAACATAATACATTTATAATGACTGTATAGGCAATCTGAACAAGGAACATAAACAGGAAGTAATCATGGGGCCCCATAACTTGTAAAGGTTCCCCTTCCATTATAACCTTCTTTAGCAGCAAGAAGCATATTTTAGTCTCCTTTAGGCTACATGCACATGACCGCGCTGTGTTTTGCGGTCCACAAATTGCAGATCCGCAAAACACGGATGGCGCTTGTGCACCGCCCATAATAGAAATAAATATTCTTGTCCACAAAACGGACAAGAATAAGACATGTTCTATTTTTAATTTTTATTTTTTTTGTGGGGCAAAGGAACAGGGCAACGGATGCGGACAACATACGGAGTGCTGTCCGCGTCTTTTGCGGCCCCATTGAAGTGAATGGGTCCGCATCGGAGCTGCAAAAAATGCGTGTGCATGAGCCCTTATGCTGAAGAATAAGACACGCAAGTACAGTATAAAAAAAAAAAAAAAACTATTAGGGACGTCTCATTAATTATTCATATTATTGTATCAACCTTTGTGTTTTCTAGACTTGATAAAGGGGTCCTGTGTACCCCAAAACGCGTCGTCTTTGCTAAATAAAAAATACTTTGTATCCACAATTGGGTTGTGAATTGCGCCTTGTGTCCATCCGCTCGCCGCAGGAACCCAGTGCAGATGAGCTCCCTTTCATATACCATAATACGCACCAAAGTGGCGGCTTGGCTCCCGCCCATGGTCAACTTGGACAATATCCGGCAGCACCAACCCAGACGGCCCCAACCTTTTTACCTCCACCAGAGCTGCACTACACACAGTGCAACCAAACCAGGTAAGTAGCAATCACTCACCCTGGTTAGGAGTAAGTAATAGTATCTTGTTCACCATTACCTATGAGCGCCTTCTCTTTTCTTGTGGCCATCTAATTGTTCATATAAGATAGGGCCAGGGGCTAGTCATAGTATTCAGTATATTGGGCAGACTAGATGGGCCAAATGGTTCTTATCTGCCGACACATTCTATGTTTCTATGACACCCATCATCCAACACCCAGTAAAATACTTTATTTTACTGTAATGAAGCTTGCCTGGTCAGTGGGTTCCACATCTAATCCAGACCTCTACTATCCTGCCTTGTACCCTGCTATCATTTCACCCAACATCAAGGGCACCCCAGGCACCACCAGGCAGGGGCCCCCAAAGTCCAGGGAAGAAAGGGTTCACCCCTTCAATCACTGCATGGCGTAGGGGAGAGGTCGATTAGGATTCACCACCATGAGGACTACAACCACCCTCATTGCCACTGCCTCCACTCCTATCCTCTCCGTGTTAACACCTTCCCCCTGTAGGACAGCATGCCACATTATGGATATGTGAAAATTGGCCCTGTTACTTGTTGGGCCCCATAGCAGCTATTGTGCCTGCTACCCTGGTAGTTACTCTCAAATAGTCGGACAACTGGGGTCATTTAAATTCCCTGGGGTTTCTCTATAAGTCTATGAAGAAATTGCAAGGGGTTTTAGTATTAGACAGCAATAGTAAAGCCATAATGTAGGTCACATAGGAGACCACATTAGACCAAGAATTTCAAGAACTTCCATACCTCTCTAACGTGGCGATAATCACGACCACCTACCTCTGATTGTTTGGCATACAGAAGCCCATAGAAGCTACCTTAGGTAGCATGGTCTAAAGACCAGAGAATTGAATATTTTCCAGATGTTTTAACGCAAATGAGATAACAGTCTCTGCCGTATTTTTTATATTCTATCACAGAACATGTTTTGTGGGACCAAGATGACTTCACCTAGAAGATTAAATCCTCGGACAGCTCCACCAAATGTCAGAAGAATCACAACAGATGCCAGGGCATACTTTTGAGCAACCCATTGCGCAGACTTTGCTGTAAATACCCTCTAAGAAAACCACTCCTTTTGGACAACTTATGGTAAACTTTTTGACAATCACTTGTCACTAGGTTCTATTTCTTAGGTTGTATTCACATCATGTTTTGATCCACCTGATGGAGGCCGCAAGAGTGACCTTTTGACTTCCATTGGGTTGGCATGCATGGGTGTACTTTAACTGTGTAGGTAGTGGCCTGGTAGACAACATTCTAACCTAAAAATTATATTTTCAATGCATTTGCTGAAGATTTGGATTTCTACCTCGTTGATGTGGCATTAAGTTTATAGAATCTTGTTATTCATTTTTGATGTGCATCTGCGGTAATATCAGACATCTGTCGTGAAAAAAATAACTTACATAACTTTCAGATTTCAAGTTAATTGCAGTCACAGGTCTGAACATCCCATCTTCCAATATATAAAATAGTCATTAGCAAAGCAAAGCTCCAGTAAAGAGAAAAACACAATAAATCACACTTAATGTGAAGCGTTGGTTTAGAACCACTTTTAATAGGATATTACAGAACTGCATTATGGATAATCCCTTGAAGGTTTTAAAAATCTTAACATATACTAGGGGCACGTCAAAAGATGTGATCCGCGGGGGTCCGGACCCCACTGATTGCTGAAACGAGCAGATCCATAGAAAGTTTGTGAGTCCGTAGACCCTGTCTCTCCATGATTTAGTTGTGAGTCAAAGCAGCATGCTCACTTTATCGCTATGAAATGTCAAAAAAATAATTTTTCAAAAATGTAGTTTCTATTTTATATGCTGTTTTCACTGCAAGGAAGGAGATTTCCTCATTGGGGATTTCCCCTTTCACTATTATAGTAGTTACACCCCTGACTGGCAGCCTAGGCAGTTTCAAAGGGTGCATCACTTGACCCTACTGAAAGGAAACTGTTAGCCCTGATGGCCTGGCACCCGCTTTCCTACACTTGATGCCCAAAATTGTGGGAATATAACAATGCTGGATCCAGCTATATTACCTAGTTTATTGACTGCACGCTGTACCCTGCATTAGTGTATCATTCAAGGGGCTACTGGGTTTCCTTAAAGCGGTTGTCAATTTGTTTTTTTATAATTTGCCCCCAGTCCAGCGGTACGTGTGGAGAAATCCATAGTTACCTGAATCCTGCCATTCTGTTCTGGCTCCATGGATCCCAAGTTGTCTTCCATGGATTTCTGGTTCTCAACTGTAGTTTTGTCACTAGGTCTCCTTACATAGCTAGTCTCCTAAAATAGGTTGTCCAGGTGTTTTTAAAAAAATGTGCCCCCCAGCCAGCGGTACCTGTAGAAAAATCCATAATTCCGGTTTCCCCACCTCTACGTTCTGGCTGTCTTCACTGCAATTCCAGTCCTCATCTATCAACTTCCATACGGATGGGGTCACCTGCGCCATTGCACCCAATGACTGGCGGTACTCTGTCTCCAAGCAGCGCGTGACCCAGCAGTGACGTGTTGCTGGGGACACGTCCCGGCTGAGGCCAGTCATTGACTGCATCTGACCCCCAAAGTTGACAAGAGGCAAGAGGCAGTCCAGTGAAGAGAGCCACGAAGCTAGCATGGAGCAGATAAGTATGGATTTCTGTACACGATAAAAAACAAAAACCCTAGACAACTTTTTTTTAGGAGAACCGCCATGTGTGATGACTTAACATCAATGCTCCATGGTAAAATAAAATGCAAAGAGGTATCTCCTAGAGAACGAGAACCATCTCACTGGTACCACCTTCTGGAAGTGGTTCCCCATGAGGCAATGTCTGACCTTTTAACACAAGCCTTTGAACACAACATAGGGAAATAGCCAAGCCATATATTCATCTGCAGACAGCTGTTTCAAGGTCTTTGCCCTTCATCAGGACTCTTCAGTGATTTTATGTCCCATTACCAGACAGATGACTTTTGCATTCCTACTGCCAAGTGTGCAGATTATTACTCCGCTCCTCACTGTCAATGAAGAATAAACATCTATAAAGCCATGTTGATTTAATTTATTAGTCTGTATTCCCAGGGAACATTTTAGTCATAATTTTTCAAGACCTCAAGTAATCAGTCTGACTTCACGTCAGCTGCAGCATCTGTTAGCGCCACATCACTCGGCAGAACACCATTTGTTTTTTAATGACTGTGACGAATGATAAATGACAGGTTTACACCTTGGATGCCAGTTGAACCCCCAGCCGGTGTACGTAGCGATGTAGTAAAATCTGTCACCGGTGCCGAGCAGGGGATAAATGATCTGATCTATAGGAGCTATATGTGTACGATGATGGCGGACTGACATCACATACATAGGTCTAAAAAAAAAAAGGGACTGTTTTGAAAAAATGGCTTAAAGTGTCGCCCCAGAGCCCAGGGTGGAGGTACAATGATGACAGCTCTTTAAATATATGACCCCGTATCATGCTATTACAGGAGAAGTGTGCCGCAACGGAAAATGACTCGCTGTAAGTCACGTCTGTCATTTAAAGAGCTCAGGCGCGGATGTAATAAATTACCGCAGACTCATTTATAGACGAGAAAGATACCAAAGTAGGGTTAATGGTTCATTTTATACGCCGCCATTCGAGGACAAGTGCTTGAACGGTTTTAAAGACTGCACTGGGAATGATGGAGATCACACGAACATCTATAATCGCAATGCCAGGAGATGTATTTTATTTTTTTTAAAATCGAAGATAATGATGGGAAAAAATTCAGAATGAAGTTAAAAGAACTGGGAAATAATTTACCCACCAATAACAAGCAGGTCTTAAACAGTGCCATGGGTACCAAATAGAGGTTATATGACATTAGTAAAAAGGGTCTACTTTTTCCCTATAGATAGCGCCATTCTTGTCATTGGACTGTATCTGGTATTGATATTCATTGGAATAAAGGTGGGCTGAAACATCAGACTCAGCCTATGGGCAAGGGTGGCGCTGTTTCTGTGGCCTCCTGAAACAGCTGATCCCTACTCATCATATATTCATAGGTTGTCAATATTATACGCCTGGAAAAACCGTTTAATGCTATAGGACATGAAATTGTGGGAGGGAAAAAAGGTAAATATAAAATAACAAGTTTAAAAGGGTCCCTTTAAAATATTGCACAATCTGTTAGACGTCTTACATTTTAGGAAGACGTTTTTATCCCTAAATAACCTTTTCTTAGTATTCGGTTTTACAAAATCCTTGTATTATAAATAAGTAAGTAGATGGACGTCTGGCAGAAGATCACTGATGCTTGCTTCAGAAAGCTGAGACATGGTGACATGATAAGAAAAAGGTGTTGTTCATCTTCTGAGAGCTTTCCTTTTTCCTGTTCATTTCCTCGCGGGAGAAAGGGACGAGACCTAAGTGCTGGATCAGGTGTCGCTGGCACAATGATAAGACTTGATGGCGGGGGTTCTCAGCATTATGTGGCACTGAAGGAGCGATGCTGATAGATTCCACAGCCTGAATGACAAGACTGGAGGGAGATCCTTCGGACCATTCTGTTCAGTATAGATGTGTACTGAATCGTCGGTAATAATACAGGTTCATTCCCTACTTCTGTACATCAGAGATGTTGGGTGTAGTACTTCTATGAAGAAAATGAATCACTGCAATTTCTATCAAGATAAAGTTACATCATTGGTGCTAAACTTGAAAGTCTTCTACAGTGGAAATAAACGTAGGAGGGGTGTTTGACCCGTGAGAAACATGGTGATTTATCCTTATAGTCCTGGTAGTCTAGAGGTCAATAATATTATCCCTTAGATTATTCCTTAGATTTTAATAATATTATTTATGATAGACTATGATAAAGGGATATTACAATATTTTTTTATATTTATGGCCTATCCACGGAATAGATTGACAGGGGTCCGACACTCCACACCCACCACCGGTCATCTGTTACTATGTAGCTCCACTCTGGAGCACCAAGTTGAACTATGTATGAATGGCACAGTCGGGGTTAACAACCCTGGCTCAGCCTTTTTAGGCGGTTAGGTGTAGATTGGCTCCACCCCTAGTTCTAGTCAGTGATAGGGAGCGTTTGGAAGGGAAAGGAAGCTGTGATTTATGCTCTCTCTTCTTAATCCCAAGAAGCTACATAGATTCACCAATCTCTGCACAATATACAGAAAAAGAGAATGAAAAAGAAAAGAAAAGGGAGAGAGCTAGAGTCTGCATGGCTGAGCTTTGGAGTTAGTAAGGTGACCTGCTACTAAAGCTGTTAAGACTTTACTGCAGTGAGAGACACTGTTAAGACACCCTTTACACTTGGACACGACTTGGCCAGTCATATCTTTAAAACCCTTTATCTCTCAGTGGACATTACAGCCACCATTACAAGAATACTATTGCCACCATAGATTCTACTCCCATCCTTGCCTAAATCCATACATCACTTTCTGGGAAGAATTGCACAGTGTAATGTTGGAACTGCGTCACATGGCCTAGTCGCTGCTCACTGGAGTGCACGGTCTCTTCAAGCAACTGATCGTTGGGACTGCTAAGAGTCGGACCCCCACTGATCAGATACCGATGACCTATGCTGAGGATAGGCCATCAATATTTAATTCCCAGAAAACTCCTTTAACTGCCACGTGTCACAGCCCTGTTCTGTGAGCTTGCGTGGCCTACCACTTTGTGGCTGAGCTGTTACACCTAGGCGCTTCCAATTCACAGTAATTACACTTGCAGGTGACCAGGGAAGATCTAGCAAAGTGAATTGTGGCAAAAGTGGCACCCTACACCAGTGTCCCATTGAAAGTCGGTGAGCTCTTCAGTACAATCCACGCTACTACCAATGTTTGTCTATGGATATTACATGACTGTGTGCCTGATTGTATGCACTTGTTTGCAATGGGTACAGGTAAAACACCTGAACTCATAATACTGTATACATTCCTTAAAATCCTGTTTATGAATTTGCACACAATTTTCCTAACATTAAATAACATTTCCTAATATTTCCTAATATTAATAACAATAATCAGTACAAAATATTATTGAAATTCCTACACAACATATACAGGGCTCATTAAAGAACGAGGCAGCACTAGAAGGAGGCTTGCAGATTTTGTGTGGTAGAGATTTTTGCGGAATCTTCCATATGCTACTCTGAAAACGTCCTTCACACAACCTGTAAAAGCAACTGTTCCGATTACTCAGAGCCGCAGTCTTTGCTCGAGTGCATCTGCCTGAACCCAGATTGCATTGTGTAAGGAACGGATTATGCATCCTTTCCTCAGAGCTCCAGCCTCTCATGTATCACAATTCACAAGTGTCAGAATCTTAATCAGCGGCTCAGGCACAAGACCTGCCAGATTCCTGGCAATGATCTCATTTACAAAGTGTGAGGTTTTTGCTGGCAAAAAAGTTAATCATCGTCTAAAAACACAACATTCTTAACTTCCTAGTTCCTTGATTTTTATTTTGTTATATTATCACTTTGTCTATGAATCAATATTTGCTTCCTTATGACTACATTTGACACACTTTGCCAATAAGAAAAGAGGTGATGCAGGAATAATCGTGAGAGGTTCCCTCGCATCCCTAAATGCACCAAAAAAAACACAACCAAGTGTCACCACAACAATATCAGGTAGTTTTAGTGTCCCTATATAGGACTTCTCTGTTTAAATTTAGTGTCCCTATATAGAACTTTCTCTGTTTAAATTCCATACCCCCAAACAAGAATCCGTTAAAGTCAGCGGGTTCCATTTATTAAGAAAGAATGTGGGGGATTGAGTCAGCACAACCTGTATGTGGTGCACATCACTATGGCGAAATACATATACAAACGGAGAATACAAATGTGATAGCACTCTACATCCAGCATTCTGCCCTGCCTCCATGCTGGATGAGGCATTGGTGTACATTTTGGCCAAAGCGTAATAAGCCACTCACCACGTCAAGGTCGCCTGGTGTACATTTTGGCCAAAGCTTATTACGCTTTGGCCAAAATGTACACCAATGCCTCATCCAGCATGGAGGCAGGGCAGAATGCTGGATGTAGAGTGCTATCACATTTGTATTTTCCGGGTTCCATTTATTGCTATTTGATTCAGCTATCCCATTATTTTCCTAGAACAGAGCAGAAAACAGAAAGAAATAGTGGTGATATGAACGCTGCCTAGATGTGATCAAAACAGTTGAAACCATCCTGCAGAGCCCCCAGATGCCAAAATGAATTCAGACCGGAGACCAGGCACCAAAATATATTTGGACCCCAAACCCGACCTCAAATTCTACAAGTCTGGTCCAAAAGTATTGAGACACTTGAATAAATGGAAAACAGTGGTTGGGAACGCCATCCTGTGTGTGCCATGATGCTAAGGGGAAGGGGCTAATCTGTGAGGGGCGGTGTCCAACAAGGCAGCCATTTTGAAAGCCGCCATTTTGGATATAAGTCCATATTTCTAAATGGGAAGGGTTGCATGTGACATATGTGTCTGATACAGAATTTGATGAGGAGTCCAAATTTTGAATGTGACTTACCTCTATTCCTGCCAAAGGTATTAACAATCTTCACTTTGCTACAGACACAGATGACACTGATGACTGTGAGATTAAGACGTGAGAACAGGACAGAGATTGTGCTGATCTCAAGGGAGCACAGTACTTGAGTTATTGCAGCAGATTTCAACACTCACCACCCTAGCAGACCACCCATCCACCATGGAACAGTTGACAAATTGCTTGCTAAATTTCACCAAACAGGTTCTGTTTTGTACCTGTAAATAAGTGAACATAACAAAATTGCCACAGGCAAAGCAACAACAATGGCCGTTCTGGGTCCTTCAGCAAGAGAAGCATGGCCATGGCACCTGGCGTCTGTCACAGGAGAGGGGGGTAAACCGAACCACCATCAGGGGAAGATGGCTAAAAACAATTGGCACCTATGCAAGATTTAGTTGCTGCATGATCTCAATGACGACAATTCCTATCACCATGTTGAATTTGCGGAATGGGTGTCACAGCAATTGCAAAGGAACCCACATTTGGTAGGTCCAACAAAGAACCTGTTTGAAAAAATTTGCCAAGCAATTTTCCAACTGTGCCATGGCGGATAGGTGGTCTGTTAGAGTGTCGAGCATTGAAATCTGCTAAAATTACTTGGGTACTGTGCTCCCTGTAGATCAACACAACCTCTGTCCTCTCCTCACTTGTTAATCACACAGCCATATCTGTGTCTGTAACAAAGAGAAAATTGTTAATAACTTTGGCAGGAATAAAGGTACAGTATGTCATGTTAAAGCACAGATTTTGATTACTTAGCAAATTCAGATATACTGTATGTGTCACATGCACCCCTTCCCATTTGAAAATATCGACTTGGTTCCAAGAGGGCAGCTTTCAAAATTGCCACTGTGCCGGACACCGTCACTCATGGGTTTTTTCCCTTCCCCATAGCAACATGCCACACATAGAAGGACATTTCCAGCCACCGTTTGCATTAATTTAGTGTCTTCACACTTTTGGACCACCCTGTATTTAGACCTCAGACCAGACTGGCCCACCAGAGGATACGCCAGTGGGCACAAGCACTGATGCAATAATGGGCCCCAAAGGTCCTGCCTTTGGAGATAATCACTTGCCATGAGGGTCTATTTCTTTGATTCAAAACCTATTCAACATTTATGATGACTTAAGGGTCAGGCCCCAAGAATATTTTTTTCTGGTGGTCTAAGGAACCCCAGTGTAACACTGCCCCAACATCCACTTACCACTCCTTGTGCCTGGTTCAGGACCTCTGCAGTTACACGCACAGCGCCACTGGATCCTGGCACCGTTCAGCATCAGGACTTTGCATGCATTGTGCATATATAGATATGTAGAGCGGCAACGGACATGAAGAGAATCTCACCCAGGAGAGAGGAGAATAGTTATATGGAGGAGCAACTGTCGAAACTGGGGCCTCCACTAATAGAAGCTACACAGGCCCCAGTTTTCTTCATCTAAGCATCAATATGTCATACTGTATGTGTAATAATGGCATCACAAATCACTTATTTGCAAAGTCGTAGTGTGTAAACCCAGCCTTACTCCTCTTCATCCCCCCACTCTCCATCTGTTTTCTTTCTGCCATTGTCCTCATATTCCTCAACAGTTCCTTTTTTCTCTTTATACATTTTTCTCAGTTTTTCTCTCCCCCTTCTATCCCTCTCTTTTGCTATTCCTCTCTCCCTCGAAGCTGTCCAAATGTCTTTAGACTCCATGTCTCAGCGTCGTCCTTCTGGTGCTCCAGGTTGTGTTTTTAGACTGTCTTTGGAGTGCATATTCATGCCGCTTAATTACATTAGTTAAAATACAGAAACACCCCAAGCATCTGTCTCCTCATTGTAAAATATTATTCATCCATAGACGCTAGAAGTGTTTTATATTTGTACGATGTATTGACGCATAATTCTGCTATGTCAGCTGCTAAGAGAGCATTTTTTACAATTTGCAATATGCATGTGGCCATAATATGGATCCATGTTGGATTGAGCTGTTTTAGGGCTCACATTCCACCACGTGGGGTCTTTACTCTACCTCCGATTTCATATGATGACATATGGTGTAAGATTGTGGCAGAGCAGACCTTCATAGTACTGGCTTCTGCATAGGTTCAGGACTTGTGGACTGTGGCAGGAAAGCAGAAGCGAGGCAACAGCGATTGA
Source organism: Bufo bufo (assembly GCF_905171765.1). Lineage (NCBI taxonomy): Eukaryota > Metazoa > Chordata > Amphibia > Anura > Bufonidae > Bufo > Bufo bufo. The sequence goes on from NC_053395.1 coordinate 42,604,377, forward strand.
AGGTTGCAAACAGTCTCTTCATAGGAGTTGGTGATTAAGTGGCCAGGTCTGAGTTGGCCCCAACGCTAATCTGGGTCCCCCGGACACTGTTGAGGTGTTGCCAAGTGTTGCTGCTCTCCGGAAAGGATGGTAAGGTGTGGTGCACTGCAATAGGAAATAAGTCCAGAGACTCAGGGTCTGCAGTAAACCAGTGTGCTTCTTTACTGGAGGAACTCAAGTGCAAAACAATACAGGCAAGACATAGGTTTGGGTGCTCCAGTCTCCTCCCAGGCAGAAGAAGGATTCATGCTGACGAAAGGCCTGAGCTAGCTGTCCCTGTCTCTCTCAGAAGGCTGGTACCCTGTCTAAAGACTGGTGATCTGGCATCTGTGGAAGAGTATCCCTGTCTCAGAGTCTTCTTCTGGTCACTCAATAGTTTGGCAGAGCCTCTTCTTCTAAGCACTGATCCCTAACTGCAGAACACTAGGACTTCTGACTGCTCTCCCAATATACAGTTTCTAGATGAACCAAAACCTTCTAGTGCAGCGGTTCTCAACCTAGGGGTCGCGACCCCTTTGGGGGTCGATCGGCCCTTTCCGGGGGGTCGCCTGAGGCTTCCTATTAGGGCTGCACGATTGTAGCGTTACATTACCCTACTTCGTGAGATTTCCCTACCTCCTGACTTCCCGTCGCACTACTAATGACGTGAGGAGGCGTTCCTGAGTTTTGACGATCTGCGCATGCGCAAACCGACAGTTTATGGAAAATCTCAGCAGAGTTCAGCTTCACACCGGGACACTGCGCATGCGCCGGCCGGAGTTAGCCGCGCTTGCGCACTGGGCCGTAATATTTCCCTACTAAGGCTCTCCTGCGCATGCGCAGTGTCCCGGTGTAAAGCTGAACTCCGCTGAGATTTTCCATAAACTGTCGGTTTGCGCATGCGCAGATCGTCAAAACTCAGGAACGCCTCCTCACGTCATTAGCAGTGCGACAGGAAGTCAGGAGGTAGGGAAATCTCACGAGGTAGGGTAGTATAACGCTACAAATAGGAGAGAGATTGTTTCACACAGGAGTAACATACTTTACACGCAAAGACAGTTATGTGCGCAGTTTAGGACACATGAGATCCCCCATAACTATGTCATACCCAGCCGCGTCAGCGGCTCATATGGGAAAATGTAATGGTTGGGGGTCACCACAACATGAGGAACTGTATTAAGGGGTCACGGCTTTAGAAAGGTTGAGAACCACTGTTCTAGTGGGTGGGCTGGAGTGGAGAAACTCAGTACAAACAGATACAAAGTTACAATTTCTGTCTGTTACAGACTTGCATAAGAACTTCAATAATAACTAATGGGAATGACAAAGCAATTTTTCTAGACAAAAACAAGTCTTCAGACATAATAACATAGCTAAATCAGACATTTAAAAGGTGAGTTTGTCTGGTTTTGGTGGTAAATAAGTCTATCTTTTTCCCTCCAAAACATAGTCTTCTTTAACTGGAAAATTATCAGCTTTCGTTATTACCTAGAAAGTCCCAAAAGTCTCTCGGTATTCATTAACCCTTTCCACAGTGTCGTGCAAACACAGTGCAAATGAACAGGATATATATCACAGCAAACATATAAAATGCAGTTACACTGTATTGAACAGTATTAGTCTCTGCAAATTAACCCTTTAAAGTAAAATAAAGTAAGGAGTTGAGGACTTTGCATAGGGGAAACAGGGGCAAATGTAAACAGTTTTCCAGACTTCAAACTACTATTGCTCCAGCGCACTACAGTGACAGTTACCGTGTCTCAGGTGCCCAAGTTACTTAACCACTATCACAATTCTCATTTAGCTCCTGCCTCTACCAGCTATCTACTTCAGCTTCTGCAGAGCTTGCCTTGCTCTGTTGGTCCCAGCTCTTGCACTCTAAACTGAAAACAGATGTACTGCTGACCAGGCTGCTCTCCACATCCCAAATGGCAGGAATGTGACTCACCTATAAACATTCTCTGGACTCCTTTCTTTGGTTAAGTAGCCATGTACACAAGTGTCTATGCTGGAGAGCAAGAATTGTGTTTTGTGTTTGCATGGCCAAAAACAGCATCATCATGAGTGTGCACTAACATAAAGGCTACCTGCACATATAGCGGATTGCACAAATCTTTTAAGCTCAGCTTCTCATGCATAAAAAATCGCCGCATAATACAGTACCATCAACATCTATGACGGTTCAAAAATCTCATGTATATTTTGCTTCTTTGTTCGGTGCTGGAATTGATCTACTGTGCAGATTTAGAAATTTGCTGCATGTCTATTCTTTGTGCAGTTCTATTGTGCTGATTTCACCCTTTTCAATGCAAGGGTGAGAGGTGTGGTAAAACTGCATTAAATCCGCAGCAAATACCGCAAGTGCAATACCCCAGATGTAGAATAAAAGGCTGAACTGGATGGACAGATGTCTTTTTTCAGCCTTATAAACTATGTTACTCTGTTACTTTACTATGTTATGTTTTATATGCAATGTTAATGTTATGTATTTTATTGTTTTGGCCATCCATTCCACCAAGAAGAGGTATTGGTTGGCAGGAACAGGGAGAACCACCCTGTTACTTCTCTCTTGATAGTATTGGGCTGGTCCTCCTTCCTGCCAGGAGGGGGAGTTCCAGTCTAGCAAGACACAGAGGGGAGAGGAGAAAGTAATTCCTGTTCTGATAGTGGGGAAGTGAGGAAGCACATGCAGAGCTCTTACTCACAGAAACTGTATCTTATTCCCCTGTGAAGGAAACTCAGGAACCAGATATTCTTCTCCTGTGAAAACAACTTGAGAGACAATAGAGCAGACTGATCAGTGAAATACAGCTTTATAGACACTGCTGCAAGGTAAGGGACAACAGCTCAGACACCACCACCTACTAACCCATCACTGGGCCAGACTAATATTCAGCCTGTGCTACAGTGGACACCTACAGTTGTGTTCAAAATAATAGCAGTGTGTTTAAAAAAGTGAATAAAGCTCAAAATCCTTCTAATAGCTTTTATTTCCATACACAGAAATGCATTGGGAACACTTCACATTCTATTCCAAATCAAAACATGAATAAAAATATATCAAATTTGTGTTGTTCCTCAAAAAAAATTAAGAAAAGTGAATATTAGACTGTTAAAAAAATAGCATCGTTTGTATTCTTCTTTACAATCTCAAACATTCACTATATAAACTGAAAAATGTTTGAAGATTTTGCTTTCCTTTGAATCACTTAACTAATATTTAGTTGAATAACCGCTGTTTCTGAGAACTGCTGAAGGTGTTCCAGGCCAGGATGATTGGACTACATTCCACAGTTCTTTTCTATTTCTTGATTTTGCCTCAGAAACTGCATTTTTGATGTCACCCCACAAGTTTTCTATTGGATTAAGATCCGGGGATTGGGCTGAGCACTCTCTAATGTAAAACTTGTTGGTCTGGAACCAAGATGTTGCACGTTTACTGGTGTGTTTGGGATTGTTGTCTTGTTGGAACACCCATTTCAAGGACATTTCCTCTTCAGCATAAGGCAGCATGGCCTCTTCAAATATTCTGATGTATTTAAACTGATCCATGATCCCTGGTATGCGATAAATAGGCCCAACACCGTAGTATGAGAAACATCCCCATATCATGATGCTTGCGCCACCATGCTCCACTGTCCTCACAGTGTACTGTGGCTTGAATTCAGTGTTTGGGGGTCGTCTAACAAACTGTCTCCGGCCACTAGACCCAAAAAGAACAATCTTACTTTCATAAGTCCACAAAATGTCTCTAGGCCGGTCAATGTGCTCTTTGGCAAATTGTAACCTCTTCAGCACATGTCTTTTTTTCCACAGTAGGACTTTGCTGGAGCTCCTTGCAGACAGCTTGGCTTCACATAAGCGTCTTCTCATTGTAACAGTACTCACAGGTAACTTTAAACCTTCTTTGATCTTCCTGGAGATGATTGTTGGCTGGGTCCTTGCCATTTTGGCTATTCTTCTATCCATTTGAATGGTAGTTTTTCGCTTTCTTCCACGTCTTTCAGGTTTTGGTTGCCATTTTAAAGCATTTGCGATCATTTTAGCTGAGCAGCCTATCATTTTCTGCACTTCTTTATATGTTTTCCCCTCTCCAATCAACTTTTTAATTAAGGTACGCTGTTCTTCTGAACAATGTCTGGAACGACCCATTTTCCTCAGAATGCACTGTAACCAGCATGTACTACATTTGCTGCCTTCCTTCCTTAAATAAGGGCAATAATTGCCACCTGTTTTTCAAAGAATGAATGACCTCACTCATTGAACTCCACACTGCTATTATTTTGAACATGCCCCTTTCAACAAGTGATTGAATTACAGAGAATCAGCAGCATGCATGGCATGACTGTTGGGTCTGTTGGGTTTCTATTACTCTACTACACCTGCTAGTAAATTATTTGCCATGTAGAAATATCATTTCTACCAAAAACAACGATTGATCAGGTTAGTGATGTCTGACTGCTATTATTTTGAACACAACTGTAAATCCAAAAGTGCTTGCTAGTGCCAACTTTTTTCCATCCAACATCCTCCTGATCTGGTGCCAGAAACTGCACTTTGTATTTACTGCTGCGGGATGTACCACAAGTTATATTGTAAGTAAAGAGAGACTGTTATACGTTTACTTCTGGCCTGATTCTTCATTCTACACTTTCTCTGCATCAAACCCCAGGGAGCGATGGCCTGAGGGAGTACACGATCTCATGACACAACATCTCATCAGTACCACTACCACTCCCGTCCTCTGCATCATGCAGTTTTTGTTGGAAAAATGCACCGAAATCTGCACTGACATTCGTGTGGAGTTTCTGTTACACAGCCCTCTCCCCTGTGCAGGTAGCCAAAAGGCTTGCAAAATGTGTACATGAAAACAATTTAGGAAAATCAGCCCAATGTTCCTGCAAAAGATGAGTGCAAACATGAAATCATAGTTCAGCCACCACAGGGCCCCCCAATGCAAAAATCTGTATCCGGATCCTTCATCTACCATGCGCCACTAATAATACTAGTCTTTTTTTATATGACCCCCTCAGCCTGGGAATGACTGCTACTACTGCACTCCCTGCACATATCAAACCTCAGAAACTATTGTCAGCAGAAATATATCCTGCAACATGTATCTGGTCGGTCTTAGCGACTGAGTACTGCATTGTTAATCTGGGAGGGAAAGAGGAAAATCTTGTAAGACACAAGTTTGAAGTGCTGCATATTAAATTTTCTCCAAGATGTTCTGTCAGACAGGCAAGCACAACCGAGCCATGAATTATTTCCCAGTTACCATAAATAATCAGCCTCCATTTTCAATGTAATTATCTTGGGATATCTGTGAATATAAATCATCACATTCATGTTTAGTGCATCTTGTAACTATCCCGATAAAAATGATTCTCCTGACAAGACAGTCTTCAGGTGACAACAGATCATCAATATCAGATTAATGGGGTCCGACAACAGCACCCTGTTTCAGACAGGTGTTGGCTCCGGAAACTATACAGTGGAGACTCGAATGGGAGCTGAACTGCAGTACCCCTGTATGACCACTACACCGTGCATGGAACCTTGTGGTTCCAACTCTGTTCACTGTATAGTTTCTGAAACCACCAGCTGCACAAAACAGCTGATCGGTGGTGGTGCCAGTGGCTAGACCCCTACTGATCTGTTATTAGTGACCTATCCTGAGGATAGGCTATCAATATCTACACACTGGAAAATCCCTTTAAAGAGGACATGGCATATTGTCACAGAAATATGGAAAGTCAAATTTTTCACATTTTCTTATGTTGTGGCCTTGTGCTAAAATATTAATCTGCACTCAATCCACCTTAAAACATGGAAACATAATATTAAAAATGTTTGAAAATATATTAAAAAGGATAAACAAAAATTTCGCAATGGACAAAAGTATTCAGACATTTGATACAACACTTGACATTTAGCCCTGGGTTCCTCCCATTTCTCTTGATCACCTTTGAGATGTTCATACCCCTTGATTGGAGTCACCTGTGGTAAATTCAGTTGACAGGACATGATTTGGAAAAACACAGCTAACAATGCATATCAGAGCAAAAACCTAGACATGATGAGAAAAGAATTGCCTGCAGAGCTCAGAGACAGGATTTTTGTGGAGGCACAGATCTGGACAAGGTTACAAAAAAAATTCTGCCACACTGAAAGTTCCCAAGAGCACAGTGGCCTCCATAATTTTTAAATTGGAACAACCAGGACTCTTTTTAGAGCTGGCCACCTCACCAAATTAAGTAATTGGAGGAGAATGGCCTTTTGAAGAGAGGTGACCATGAATCTCATGGTCACTCTGGCTTAGCTCTAAAAATCCTGTCTGCAGATGGGAGAAATTTCCAGAAGGTCAACCATCACTGCAGCACTTCTTCAATCTGGGCTTCATGGAAATGTGGCCAGAAAGAAGCCTCTCCTCAGCAAAAGACACATGAAAGTTTTCAAAAAAGCACCTAATGGACTCTCAGATTGTGAGAGACAAGATTCTCTGGTCTGATATAACCAAGATTGAACTTTTTGGACATAATTCTAAACGTCATGTGTAACACCCCAGTTGTGTTACTAAATTCCTTTACCCCGCTAAAATCTGCTAAGAGCATTTACCTTGTCATCAGATGTAATTTTACCTTACATCCTCACAACTGTGCATTGTAAACCTTGTCAAATATATATTGCTGTAATTTCCATGTTTACCAGCAGGTGGCAGAAATGTTCTGGCAAGGAGTTAAGTTCAGCTTAGTGTTCCTAGGCTGGAATAGTTCATTCCAGTTTAGCTGCCCCCTCTGTGAGCAGAGTGGGTTGCGCGCACATCCTGCCTCATTGGAGAGAAGAAGTTAGAGTGAGTGTGCCAGCCACCCCTGCTAGGGGAAGGCTGTGCGTGTAGGAGCTCCCAGATATAGGGAATCAAGCCAGGATCTTGTCTCGGCTGAGACATTGATCATCATCCCCAGCCTGAGCCTTGCAGCCTCAGCTGGTAGAAGCAAGCAGATAACTCCAGAATTCCAGGAAGAAAGCATACCCTGTGAAGATAACTGTGAGTAAAGTCCAGAGACCCAGGAGAAGCCATTCCTCCTCAGCTAGTCAGTCCCCAGACAGCAGAAGATAGAGAGTGCAGAAGCCAAATTCCTGCCACAGTATAGAGCTACAAGCAGACGTCCTTTCCTGCAAAGCTCCAGGTACATTAGAGAGCAGAAGCATAAATTCATGCCGAACCATTGCCAATACTTGCTGGGACCAAAGACTAAAGCTGTATCTTGCTTTGATAAAAGCTACTTTCAGAAAAGACAAGTTTGAACTTTACCAAAGGTCTGGATCTCAATTTCAGGTAGGAGACACCGTTGACACCATTACTACTACCATACAGAGACATTACCACTCTGGAAATCCTAACCTGGGGCGGGAGTTATAACACCTTAGAGGGCCCTGTGACTGTACCCTGCGCATGCTGCAATTGGCATCACAAACAAAACTATAGACTATTATATTCATATCCTGACCCACTGCATAATTTGGCGTCCGTGTAATCGTATCACGGTCCTGATCATTGCACATGTTTTGAGGAAACCAGTCACAGCCCAGTCCCATTCATACAGTAAAGCATGGTGGTTGCAGCATCATGCTGTTGGGTGTTTTCTAGCCATTGGGACAGGGAGACTGGTCAGGGCTGAGGGAAAGCTGAACGGAGCAAAGTACAGAGATATTCTAAATGAAAAACTGATCCAGAGTGCTCTGGACCTCAGACTGGGCTGAAGGTTCACTTTCCAATGAGACAATGACCCTAAGCACACGGCCAGGATAACACTGGAGTGGCTTAGGGACAACTCTGAATGTCTTCGATTGGCCGGTTTTTGGAGAGACCTGAAAATGTCTGTCAACCGAAGCTCTCAATCCAGCCTGACAGAGCTTGAGAATATCTGCAGAATGGCAGAAAATCCCCAAATCCAGGTGTAAACCTTGTGGCATCGTACACAAGAAGACCGGAGGCTGTAAACGCTGCCAAAGGTTCTTCAACTAAGCCCTGAGTAAAGGGTGTGAATACTTATGCCAGTGCAAGATTTTAGTTTTTCCTTTCCAATAAATTAGCAAAGATTTATAACATTCTGTTTTCACTTTCTCATTATGGGGTATGGAGTGCAGATTGATGGGGACCATGTTAACAGTTTTTTATTTTATCTAAAACATAACAAAATGTGAAAAAGTGAAAGGGTCTGAAGACTTTCGAAATAACTTGTATAACTGGCTGCGTACCTTAGCAGCCATATCTTCCATGACTCCACTGTTTTTCTTTTTCCCCATTTGGTCGCTATTGATGCCATTCATTATGGTGCCCAGTAGTTCTATTTCCTCGGGCCAGGATCATCTAGTGAGCACAGAGGGTTGTGTAATATTGCAGCCCTGTCACCAACCATTCCCTTTAATACGGTGTTCTGTTTGGTATATGACAATCCCGGAGTGTGTAGAGATGCCCCTATTTTAACAGTGGGAATTGTAGCACCCACTTAACAATCTAGTCACACATTGCCACAAGGGATAATAAGGGACAGGACATGTCTTAAGTAAAGATGCTCCAGAGTTGCTGAGCAAGTGTTTACTAGAGCAGACATGTCAGAAGAGCTAAGGCTACTTTCACACTGGCGTTTTGGCTTTCCGCTTGTGAGATCCGTTCAGGACTCTCACAAGCGGTTCAAAACGGATCAATTTTGCCCTAATGCATTCTGAATGGAAAAGAATCCATTCAGAGTCCATTCCGCTTTGGAGGCAGACACCAAAACGCTGCTTAATGTGTCCTCTTTGAAATAGAAAATAGAGTTTAGAGAAGGTGCTTGTTACAGATGTTGACTTCCATGCTCTGTGGGTTAAACTGGAATAACTTCAGACGTCTGCTCCTTTACATTTCACCCCACCCTTACTAGGACAAGTTACATAAAATGCGAACCATGTAAACAAAATGGCTTCATACCATAGATAATGAAAAATCCATGACATCGTGCAAACCAAACAACAACAGCTTCCTGTCTTCTCAGCAGGAAGCCACAGAAACCTAAATTAAACATGAATGCACGCTCGTCATTTATTCACGAATGCCCCGAAAAAAATCTAATGCAACGTGATTTATTCATATTACACATAATTTTCTTTTTGAGTCTTGGATATGGGGGCAGCTGGCATCAACATGAAATAATACACAGAGGGCGTCCTCAGACGACTTTATTTCAATCTCTTTTTTGTTTTATCTTGCTGTTCTGATAATATTGCCCTAATTTTCTGGTCACTAACAAATTTCCTTAGTTAGTTCCCTGCTGAGTTATCACGGAAGCTTTTGCATTTGCTGTTCTGTATGTTTTACTGCTGCTTTGGTACTTTTGTCTTAAAGGAACTTGCCATGTTTTTTCTAGCGTTTTTGCTGTTTTCGGTGGCTGGCATTTTTTGCAGCATTTTTTAGGCAGATGTCTAAGGGATGTATTAAACCTGCAATAAATAGTTTTCTTTTTTTAGTTGTGTTTTTGGGTCAATGGTGTTTTTTTTTCTTTTTTTCTTTTTTTCTTTTTTAAATACAGCATGCTCTGTTTTTTTTTTTGTTTTTTTTTCAGGGGTAAAAATCCTGAATAAACCCCCAAGACAAACGTGTGATTAAAAAACGACACCCCTTAAAGGGGTTTTGCCATCACATACAATGGGGGCATATCGCTAGTATATGCCCCCATTGTCTGATAGGTGCGGGTCCCACCTCTGGGACCCGCACCTACAACGAGAACGGAGCGGGGAAATCAATGGAGGGCACACTGTGCATGGAAGTCTCGCATGGAAGTCTATGGAAAATATTAAACCTAGAACAAACAGGATTTTTTTTTATAATTGCATTTCTTCGCCCTTGAGTGTTTTTGCAGCATTTTGTGGTTTTTGGAGTGTTTTTTTTTAGCTGACTTATTCTGCTGAGCTTTTTTGGCAGTTTCAGCTGTAAAATAAAAATGGTAGTAGTGTGGAAATGGTTGCAATACTCATAGTGGCAGCTGTCATACTCCAGGACCACTTTGGGGCATGCAACTGTGCACAGATATTTTCCCTTGGGTACACCCTGCTAGGGGTTTCCTACCCGTTGGATGGTGGGGTGCCCTTGATGTAGGTAGTAGTGAAGTACAAGGCAGAAATTGGTGTTCCTGCAGAAATGTACTTTTGTTCTATACTCTCCAATTCATCCAACGGGCGCATCAAAAATCCAAAAATCAGTCTACATTTTCTACAGCAGTGCAGATACTTCCTGTCAAGCAGCAGGTATAAAAACATGGGCCAGAAACTTTTACATTATACCTGAATGAGTGCTGCAAATCTGGGTATGACAAAGGGCAGCGACCTTACCTGGCCAAGTGCTGTGAAGTCTATAGCCAAATGCGTTACCTTCACAGATTCCCATCCACGCACCCTCTTGTTATGACTTCTCCACTACAGTCCTTATCTGGGATGCTTCCTGGTCTCTTCCCTGAGTCCCAAAATGCTGTCACAGGACTGACTGTGCTTTTAGCTGCTCACATTTCAGCTACCAGATCTAAACTAATCTAACTCAACAGGAAAGAGCCAAAAGGGAGAGGGAGAAGGCATGAGTGGTGGTAGTGGCAATGATAGGAGTAGTAGTCATAGTAGCAGTCCTCACTCCCTGAGCCATGCAATGAAGGAAGGGGTGCAACGTTTCTTCCCCTCAGGACACACCCTGGTTTGGGGCATCCTGCATGGTTGTAGGTGGGGTGCCCTTGATGTCACCGGGTGTGGCAGTGCAGCTTTCTGATGCAAGGCTATGATGAGGCCGGTTTTGGGGTAACAAGTCCACTGTACTTTACTGAGGCAATTTAGGCCGATGGCACATACAGGTATAGTACCCCAGACCTGGGGGTACTACTATGGCTTAGTAATGTAATGATTTGTAATATTCATGTTATGTTACACTACATGAAATACACTTTGTTCACCAGCAGATGTGGTACAGTACAGTTTGGCAAATAGAGCTCTAAATTGAGCTATTTAGAGTCAGTCTTAGAGTGAGGTGTGAGGGAGCATGGGATCCATCTCCCGCTCCTCCAGGCCATGATGACCACAAATGCAGCTCATCTAGATGGACAACTGCCCCAGAGAGCCTGCAGGGTCTTAGATTACGAAGGATTTGTAAACTCTGGTGTATATGTGTCAGCAGAGTGAGACTCTGCTGCCAGGTGGTGGGAAACACATTAAGACACTATCACTGTAGTTAACGACAGGCATAGCTAAAAGCCTGCATCATACATTGGACACCTACAGCCACAGGTGCCAGAGAACAGCCCTGGGAAGGGAATCAGGGGAAAGACATTGACAGCTAGCAAACTTCTAAGTGCCATCTTCTACCACATTGCCAGTCACCGTACCTCATTATCTAGGCGGAGAGAATTGCACTTGTACTAACTGCTGCTGGATGTGCCGCTTTTTGTTTTTTGTACTCAGTAAAGAAAGACGTTCTTTATTCTACAATGCCTGGTTCCTTCACATTATTTATTCGCTGCACCGAACCCCAGGGAGCAACGGCCTGAAATAGGACACCGTGACACTACATTTCATCAGGGCCACAACCACTCCCATCCTTTGCATTGGCTTCTCAGGGGCTCACTGCACAGGCATTTGCAAAAGTAAGTTAAATCTTTCCAGGTTACAGCACAGTTTTCCCAGGGCTGTATATAGGAATACAATGAGTACCTCTCTGAATCCCTTTCTAGTTGATCCCAGTAAACTTCCCAATTCGGCCAAGGGGTGCAAATTCTTTCTCACAATAAATTCTCACTCTCGGTACAGCACTGCAGTGCCCAACTTCCGTATGTAGTCTTTTAACAGGTGGCCAGTCTGTTTCAGAAGTATGGAAGGGCACCTGACGCTTCTCCCAACCAAACGCAGTGAAGCTTACAGCCCACATACATGTGTTACCTTCAGTGACGTTTTGTCCTTGCATTGCCCCTTAAAATGGCCCTCGACCTTCTGCAAAATTAATTGCTTCTTTCTCGCAGAGGCTAGATGGTCTAAGAGCCACTCATATTTGCTTTTGGCTCGCAGGGCTGGTGGATCCCAAACTTTAGCAGCTCACACATTGGCAGTTAGCTGCACGCTACATCTCCTAGCCCCCAAGGGGTGGGGCCAGCCCATTCCCAACAACTGTCTCTAAGGGGGCCAAGAAATTAGACCTCTATTCCCCATACACAGATCTTGGGAAACAAAAAAATGCATAAAGTACAGTTTTACCCATTTAGCAATGAACCCCTGGATGACAGCAATATCCCGATAAGAGTGATTTTTTGAAAAAAGAACTACAGTATCATATAAATACATAATGTACAGAACAGAAGTGAATTTGAGATTTGTTTTCTCTGTGCAGTTTAATAAGTCAGTAAGGCTCTGTTCACATATGCCTTGGGGCTTTCTGTTCAGGCTTCTGTCAAAGTTTCCGTCACACTTACCAGCATGCACATTGCAGCACACAGTGTTATTCTTGCTGTCGAAAACAGTGGAAATCTTGATGGAACCCTGACAGACCCCATTATAACAGTAAACAAATACAAGAGATTCAGCAGCGTCCTGCCATCGCTGAGACATACGATTTGAATTTCATGAGTGCTACACTTACTGTACATAGAAATGTGAGGTTCCTAGCGCATGTTTTGATTAAATTGTGTGATCCCATCCGCTCTGATAAGGTGACCCCACATAGATGGGACCCTACACTAAATAGACAGGTAGGGTTCAGCTATATTCTTCTCAAATAAAAAAAAATCCTTATATTTCATGTTTTTTTCTCAATGCTCGCAGAGCAGTGCTGGATCTAACCTTTTTGCGCATAAAAATCCTCAAAGTGTGCAAACCAAATGGGGAATAATGATCGCAACAACAAACATTTGTAACACCCCAGAGTGGTGTTACCACTACTGCACCCTGCTGCTATCTCTAATGGGCTAATATAATGTCATCTTATGTATGTCTTTCCAGGTCCTCCACAATGTGCATTACTAATCCTGTTATGTAACTGTTCATGTAATGTACCTGGTTCACAGCAGGTGGCAGCGTAAACGGCAGAGCTATCTTAGGTCGAATGGAACTTACCATTCCATTCTAACCCCCTCTGGAGAGAAGTGGGCTAGTTATACTTCTTGAAGAAAGGGTGTGTACCAGTTAGTTCCAGTTTAGGTCACCCCCAGCTAGGGGAAGGGTGTGAAGTAGCACGTCTCTGCTGGATGTGCCCACGTCAGCCAGAGCACCTTAAGTTCTGCTGGCCATGGAGGCAGAAGCCTAAAGCTTTAGGAGCCAGGAGATTAGTTCCTCAGCTGAAACATAAGTCTGACTACAGAGAGAAGTGCAGCTTCCAGAAGAATCAAAGTTACCAAGTCAGCTTGTCAGTACAGCAGAGTGAGAGAAAGATATAGCAGAGTTGAGTTTGCCTGCCAGTTTAATGCTAAAGCCTGCTGGAACCAAGACAAAGCATGAAACTGTTTGGAGAAACGTTTATTCAAGTAAAGCTGCCATTGAACTTCATCTTAAGTTCTGGATTTAAGTTATTTCTTCAAATCCTTCAATTATTCCCCCTATTTATTGCTTCGAAGCCAAAACCTGGGGTCCAGCCGTATCCAGGTAGGAGCACCGTGACACACATAAAGAGACATTTTAGGCTGCACTATACCACTCTGCATTTCCTACACCTTGAACGCGATATAGTAGGGCCCTGGGGGGAGGCCACTCGTTGCACATTCAAATCCTTTCAGTTTGCAGTGACCCATCTAAAAGGTCCTCTAAAAGAGCACTGATTAACTTATATCGTTGTTCAGTTTACATCATATATATTACTTAATATTAGAGATGAGTGAATTTATTGAAATTCATTTCAGGTCCAGTGTGCACGGATCAGTCATCAGGCTCAATTCAGGCCAAAATAAATTTGACTTGGATGGAAAGAGCCACAATTGCACTGAAAACTCGCATATGACACTCTGAGGTATCCTAGGACTGTATCCAACCTTCAAGCTCTTGAATGTCAAAACAGCATTAGTAATGCCAAAGTGACATGTATGGCTATGGGTAAACGAATGAGAGTTGGGGGGTAAAAAACAGCCTGTTTACTAACATGCCACATTGTCAGAATGTTTTTACATGAAAGGGCATCTGTCAGCAGTTTTGTAACTATGAAACTGGCTGAACTTTTACGTGTGCACTTGGCAGCTGAAGGCATCTGTGTTGCTCTCATGTCAATATTTGCCTGCATTGCTGAGAAAAATTAAGTTTTAATATATGCAAAGGAGCCTCTAGGAGCAATGGGGGTCATTGGCGTTACACCTAGAGGCCCTGCTCTTTTTGCAACTGCTGCACTGTCTGCACTATTAATGACAGGGCCAGGCAGTAAAAACTTCATGATATGAGAAAAAAATATGTGAGATCCTCTAGGTAAATGTTGAAAGAATATATATTGTTTAATAACCACCAAGATGTAGTAAATAATAATCAAAAACCCAAATAAAATACACCAAATCACAAAAGGAAAATGTATACATATAATGCAATAAATATCCCAGTCCAAATGACCTAGGCTGCTGGCCTAGCAGCTAAAAATATAAAAATATAGAATATATACAAAAGTATAAAAAAGATGTAAAAAAAGTAGGAGTCCGTTAGAATAATTTCAGTAAATTACTTCATACAAACAATGTTGCAAAAGTTCTGATTTCCACGTTCTTGTTAGTAATAGTCAGGGGTGCACCTAACCTTTCTGCTGCCTGAGGCAAAAACTGAAACCCCCATGCCAATTTCTTAACCTAACCCCTTTGCCACAATGAAAGTGCTCATTGCCCATGGCCCTTCCGATTCCCCCCTCTTTCCCCTAACTGGTGCTGCCTGAGGCGATCTCCTCACCTGGCCTCATTGGTGGTGCACCCCTGGTAATAGTGATTTGTTATACACTGCAGTGGATCAATTTTACCATCCAGCCACACTTGTTGAAAACCATGTATACCTTTGGGGGCAATTTTTTTTTGTTTTTGTTTTTGTTATTGCATTGTACTCATTTTGAGCTAAAAATATTTTTAAAAATTGGTCTTTATTAAAATTATGGCCTCCTTTTTTCTGTACAGAGCTGAGATGCTCTAGTAGCACACATTGGATTTTCTGTCTTCTCCGTCAGACGAGGAGCAGAGGGACTTATCTCCTTATCTCTGACAACATATTTTGTGTTCTTTATCTGTTGGCACCAGACAGTTGAAAATACTCAGCATATTGTTATTACAACATATCCATATTATATTCAAGTGAACCATCCTTCTCACTCACGAAAATGTCATAATGTCTGGTCCTGTCAATCAAAGTGCAGAAGGCGCGGCAGTTGCAGAGAGAGCAAAGTCTTTAGGTGTAACGGCAATGACCCTGTTGCTCTTAGAGCCTCATTTGCATATATTAAAACATCATTTTTTTCAGCAATGCGGACACATATGAACATGGGACCAACACAGATGCCTTCAGCTGCCAAGCGCACATGTAAGAGGTCAGTCAGTTTTATAGGTACAAAACTGCTGACAGTTGCCCTGTAAAAAAACGGTCCAGGTGTGGCAGGTGCCTTCTTCTTTGTCCTCTGACCTGTAAAATGGTGGCTGGCATTTCGAGCAATTCATCTGAAAGGAATCACAAACGTGTCTGTTTCTCTAGAATCCAATTATTATTATTTTTTTAATTAGTAAAAAATATGAATAGTTTAGATTGGATTCTCTCATCTCTAATTAGTAGGCTGTCAAGGCGCTAAATCATACCTTGAAGGCATGCTCCATTTATGTCTTTCTAATGTGAAACTTAAAAAAATAAGTCAAGAATGAAGAATATTGATCTCCTCAACCTGGTGCTTACAAGCAGCTGGGAAGGAGACAGCTAAGACACCAGATGTTTGCCGACTGCCGAGCGTCCCTGGAGATGTAAGTGTACAACTGCTGGAGCCTGCAGCTGCAGCTATATAGTGCAAGTATTGCACAACATCTTCAGAAAGGTCTTCAGAATCTGATAGTAAAAAATTGAATAATTGAACAGATGGAATAATATGCTGATAGCAGCCTCCTGACATTGAGGACTGGCCGACACTTCTGCGTTGCTTAATGGAAACCTACATTTTGTGCCAGTTAAAACCAGTTAGTTACACACATCTTTTTTTCTAATCTGTTTTTATTTTTATTTAGTATTTTTTTTCTCTGCAGTTATTGGAAGGGAATAGTGGAGAAAAAAAAATATAATCAGTTTTTATTTTTAATAGTATTTTTTTAAATTCTATTTTCTATGCAATATTATAGGGGCTGCCAAGTTGTTGTTAGCAGCGTATGGAGATATGCTTTACAATAGATTTTAGGGGACTCATTGACTTCTATGGGAGAATGTTGTGCGCATGCTGTGTGACCTCTGCAGAGGTCATTGTACAGGAAGCGGAGTCGATAAGCTGTGAATATCACCTATTGTGAATTGTGGATCCTGTGTCATATAAATATAGGTGTTATCTTTCATTGTAATCCTGCTTGTGAGGATAATTGTCAGAGGGCGCCAAAGGCGCACTCGGTCTCCCATCAGCCGCAGACCTGCTGCTTAGCTTCGGCAGCGAGGATCTGTGTTTGGCCTCGTTCCCAGGGCGGCTTTGCTAGCTGGGAGGCTCCTTGCTCCTAGGTCTGCCTTGAGCACCGAGCTGATCACTCGGTGCTCGACTTGTCTGTCTGTCGGTCATGTGACGCTGGCGACGTCACATGACCCTCAGACCCCACTATAAATACAGGCAGCCTGCTGGCCACAGGTTGCCTGTTAATTCTAGGTTCCTGGCTATTTGTTGGACTACTGATTACTCACCTGATCCTGTTCCCTGAAGATCCTTTGCCTGCTCCTCCTGTACTGCGCATCCCTCCTGGTATTGTGACCTCGGCTCCCACCTGACTACTCTCTTAGGACTCCTCTTGTACTTCTCTGCTCTCCTGGTATTTGACCCCGGCTTCTCCTGACCATTCTTTGCTTAACCCTTTGTACTGCGTAGCTCTCTTGGTTCTGATTCGGTCCGTTCACATTCCGTTATTTTTCTTGTCTGTCTTCCCAGCACGTATCCTAAGTTAGGAACTGCCATCTAGTTGTCCCCTGTCATTATGACTTGCGAGGCAAGTAGGCAGGGCCAGGGGTGAGGGTGGAGCGCAGTGGTCACTATCCTCCCCCCTGTGTGTAGTGTACGTGACCGTCACAATAATGACATGAATGCTGAGAGGCTCTGTGTGGTCTCAGGCAGGAGGGCTGAGGGGCCACGAGGCTTTGTAAAGCCTGAATTTGGGAGGCCCAGCGACACCTACGGAAAGAAGTTCGCACGGTCAGAGACGGGAGGACTTCTGGACCATCTCCCCCCGCAGGGTGCTGGTTTGGTCACAGCCTGGAGGCTGTATATGGCTGAGGAAGCCGGATCTAATCCCGTGTGTGAACGGCGCTCTATAGGTGAGGTAGAGACAACACGTGTATTAGGCAGAGCCCAGATGGGCAGGTGTTTATTTTTGTTGATTATGTGTGTAATGGTGCTGAAGTGCCAAAATAAAGCACCTTATGGACTTGAACCCCCTTGTCAGAGGAGAAGTCTGTGATTGTGACCCCCTGAGAGAGAGCGATCCCTTACAGTTGTAAGATGGAAAATTCTTTAAAATTCTTTTAAAAAATAGGGTATTTTCTGATGACACATTCCTTTTAAGATTTTTTTTATATAATTTAGATTTATTGACACAATAAAAAAAAATGGCCACAGATGTGCATATACCCTTTAATTTCTCCATGGCTAACTTGGGATCTTCTTTACTTGTATTCTCTGATCTAAATTAGATCCATGAGATGCATGTATGCACTGGGGACATGGTGACGGTTTCTGAGCCCAGTTATATCTGACAGGAACTACAAAGCAATATGGCTTTGACTTTTGCCTTGGAAGACCTCAAAATGAATGATCTGTCCTAATTGGATACTCGTCTGTTCCCTCCCTGACCATTTTGTACTAGACAAGCTTGATTAGGCTGTCACCACTATGGTCCTTCTCATGGGGACACCTGTCTGCTAATAATCTTGTACCAAAGCAGATAAGATGCTTGTACTCTGGAGGCTTATGTTCTTCCTTTTAAGATGTTCTGTATATAAGATGCACAAGAGATTTCTGTGATACTTAACTAGAAAGTTTAGTATGAATATTATTTATGGTTATGGATCAGGAATACAGCAAACATAAGGGTTTGTCTTTCAAATTAGGGTATTAAAGGGGTTTTCTTGACTATCCTTATCACAGGGTATCAGTATAGGGACAGCATTCAGCAGAGTGAAAGGGCTTGTCCGATTTTCATAAATCCTTTTGAAGCGGCCCCCAGGGGAAGCATGAGGTCGAGAGAATGGGAGTAGTGGCTGTGGCGAGGATGGAGGTGGTAGTACTCGCGGTGGCGATCCTGCTTCAGGTCTCCCTAGAACATGCCCACAGTGAATGGAGGGGTGCTCCCTTTCTTCCCCTCAGGGCACTCCCTGGTTTAGGAGTTTCCTGCCTGGTAATAGTTGGGGCGCCCTTGGTGTTGGAAGATTGTGGGTTGCACTCGATTGACGAAAGTCAGAAACCAGTAACGGTGTTTTTACTGGAACCTTTGGCAATAAGCAAATACACGTTCTCTTGAAAGTAGGCACAGTTCTTATTAAGAGATCCCATAAACGTCTGGCAGGACAAAGTAGGTGAACTCCACATCCAGATGCACCCCTTAAGTATTACTATGCTCCAATCTAGTTCATCCGGGTGGTACATTATATTCTCAAAGACATCCTAGCAAAATGTGGTTCTACAATGCCCACTGTGGGGTGTAGTCCACTAACAGACTCATATCTGTCTCTCTCCAATATGACTAGGGACCTGAGACCTTTACCTCTAGTCAAAATGCTGTTAAGTCCATAAGCCAGTATACGTGTATTGCAGTCGCAGGCTGTTTTCCTTCACTGACCAATATGGCTGCCACTTCTCCAATAAAGCTGCTTTCTATACTCTCTATGTGGATGTATTGCTGATGCAGACATTTTCTTAGACCCCCAATTACTCAGCTGTACGTCTCCTCACAAGACTCCCACAGAGCTGCTTACTGTTCAAATGCCAACACTAGACTGCCTCTGGAAAGAGAACAAGCACAGGGGTTGGGCCCGCCACCCCTTCCCTGAGATTGTTACTAGGTGATTAACCCTTTATGTTCTGGCCAGAAGTTAACAGAACATTACACAATTACAATTTTGAACCTCATGTAAATGATAGAATAAACTCCAGCGAGATTTGCTTGGTTGTTGTTGGTATTTTATTGTATTGCGGCAAATAACACTTGGTGTGACGTTTCGGCACAAATGCCTTTTTCAAACTGTGTAAGTACAGAAAATTTTAGATAATTACAATCAGTGATTGACAACAACATGGCAACAAAATAACATGATTATAGTAGTACATATAAATATATTAATGCATATAGATGAATGTACACGCAGGGCCGGCCTTAGGTGTTCAGGCGCCCTGTGCGAGCTAACCTTGTGGCGCCCCCCCCCCCCCCCCAAAAAAAAAAAAACACTGCTTGTTGCTGGCATCATGGCATAGGCTGGCTGACTATCCAACCAAGTAGTTACCAGCCCACACACCCCAAAGGCCGGTGTAATGTTATACTTCCCTACTTCGTGAGATTTCCCTACCCTCGTCACTTCCAGTCGCACCGGACATGACGTGAGGAGGTGTGCAGCGCCGCGCAGGCGCACAACGACAGGTTAGGGAAGTTTCACAGCAGAGTGCGCATGCGCCAGGAGCCTCACCAGCGGTTAGGGAAGGGAAAAATTACGTACGGGCCAGTGCTTTTTCCCTACCCTAACCGCTGGTGAGGCTCCCAGCGCATGCGCAGTGTCGGCCGGTGTCCAGCTGAGAACATCCATCCGATCACCGCACCTGTGCACTGGCCCATAATTTTTCCCTACCCTAACCGCCGGCGAGGCTCCCAGCGCATGCGCACTCTGCTGTGAAATTTCCCTAACCCATCGTTGTGCGCAGTGCGCCCCCCCAATATAATAAACATTGGTGGCGCAGTGCGCCCCCCCAATATAATAAACATTGGTGGCGCAGTGCGCCCCCCCCAATATAATAAACATTGGTGGCGCAGTACGCCCCCCCAATATAATAAACATTGGTGGCGCAGTGCGCCCCCCCAACACCCCAGTATAATAAACATTGGTGGCGCAGTGCGCCCCCCCCTAATATAATAAACATTGGTGGCGCAGTGCGCCCCCCCAATATAATAAACATTGGTGGCGCAGTGCGCCCCCCCAACACCCCAGTATAATAAACATTGGTGGCGCAGTGCGCCCCCCCCCCAATATAATAAACATTGGTGGCGCAGTGCGCCCCCCCCAATATAATAAACATTGGTGGCTCAGTGCGCCCCCCCCCAATATAATAAACATTGGTGGTGCAGTGCGCCCCCCCTCAATATAATAAACATTGGTGGCGCAGTGGGCAGTGCCAATGAGGGTTAAAAAATAATTAACTCACCTCCTCCAATTGATCGTCTTCTGTTCTTTCTTCATGACCTGTCAAAGGACCTGTGGTGACATCACTGTGCTCATCACATGATCCATCACCATGGTAATGGGTCATGTGATGAGCTCAGTGACGTCACCACAGGTCCTGAAGAAAACAGGAGACCGGCAGCTATGCGATCAACTGGAGGAGGTGAGTTAATTTTTTTAAATTATTTTTTAACCCTCACTGGCACTTCCCACTGTGCCACCAATGTTTCTTATACTGGGGTGTTGGGGGGGGGGGGGCCGCACTGTGCCACCGTTTCTTATACTGGGGTGTTGGGGGGGGGGGGGGCCGCACTGTGCCACCGTTTCTTATACTGGGGTGTTGGGGGGGGGGGGCGCACTGTGCCACCAACGTTTCTTATACAAATACAGGAGGCGGGTGCTGGAATCAAATAGCCGGCACCCGACCTTTGTGACAGGGAGCTGCGATCAGCGGCAGTTAACCCCTCAGGTACCGCACCTGAAGGGTTAACTCAACTGCAGCTGATCGCAGCTCCCTGTCACAGAGGTCGGGTGCCGGCTATTTGATTCCAGCACCCGCCTCCTGTATTTGTAATACAGCTCAGTTTTTTTCATTGGTGGCGCAGTGGCCACAGCCCCTCCCCTCCCCTCCTCCTCCTGCCTCTCTTCTTATTGGCAGCGGCGGGGGCAGCAGGCAGGTCAGACAGGGGAGAGGGAGATGGAGGGGGCGCCCCGAGGGAGAACACAAGTGCAGCCTCGCCTGCCGCAGATTACATTGCGAGCTGTCGGCCGCCCAGCGCCCCTGTTACTATGGCGCCCTGTGCGGCCGCACAGCCCGCACACCCCAAAGGCCGGCCCTGTGTACACGTGATAAATATCAAAAAGGGGAAGAAAGTCTCGGGATCTTGTCAAGAGGTCCAGATGTGGGCTGAAGAACAACACCTTGAGGAGCATAGTTGAGGAAAACAGTATGTCATATGCCACAGATATATTGTTTTGGATCATATAATATAGACGGAATTGTCCATTTTCTCTCCCCCATCTCCTCTCCTCCTCCTTCTGTGAACTCTATATACATCTCTCAGCGTTCCTATCACCCATTTCCTGTGGGTGGAACGCATTTGGAACGCATTTCCTGTATGCGAATCACACATATCCACGTCACTTCCTGCGTGTGAAACGCAAGGTGGAACGCACCACTTCCGGTTTCGCGATACCGGAAGTGCGATTCGCGCCCATTTGGAGTATATAAGCAGCGCATCAAACATACTATGGGTGCGCTTATACCAACTGCATGCAGTGGCATGCTATACCCTCCTCTCAGCGCAGCATTACCTGGCTCCTTCCTCCATAGCGGCGTGTGGTAAGTGTCAGACCTCTGGTCTCACTCTGCTCATTGAATAAGACTGATTATGCTGTTACAACCTGATGCCTTCCTGCACTATTCAGGCTATACCAACCTGATGCTTCCCTGTACTATCTATTGATCCTCTCTATATATTCATAAGGACTATCCTGATTCCTGCATCCTAGGACATATTCCCTAGCCCTGTCCTTTGAACTTTGCCTATGGATTTCTCTCTATGTACCATTCCTATGAATTTAATCTTTCTATGAATTAAATTTTTCTATGTATGTTCCTATGCATATCGCCTATGAATTTTACTCCAATGCCTTTATCCCCTATATATCTGTGGACCTTCGTAACAGCTTTTCAATTCCGTCTATATTATATGATCCAAAACAATATATCTGTGGCATATGACATACTGTTTTCCTCAACTATGCTCCTCAAGGTGTTGTTCTTCAGCCCACACCTGGACCTCTTGACAAGATCCCGAGACTTTCTTCCCCTTTTTGATATTTATCACGTGTACATTCATCTATATGCATTAATATATTTATATGTACTACTATAATCATGTTATTTTGTTGCCATGTTGTTGTCAATCACTGTTTGTAATTATCTAAAATTTTCTGTACTTACACAGTTTGAAAAAGGCATTTGTGCCGAAACGTCACACCAAGTGTTATTTGCCGCAATACAATAAAATACCAACAACAACCAAGCAAATCTCGCTGGAGTTTATTCTATCATTTACACGGGGTGGGAACCCGACTCCATGCTCCATCACCAAGTGTGCCACACTGGTCTACTATCTGATTAATTTTCCCTAACCGGTTTGAGCACCTGGTACCACAACATGGCAAGCGGAACCTTTTCTTTTGCACAGGGTGAAATCACTTCCATGCTTTCTCAAGTCAACATCTCAGGAGAATTCCTGCAAACCTCTTCTTCAGAACTTAAATCAAGAGATCTTGAAAGAGAGTCTAGAAGGCTGATGAATTATCAGCTACACTGTGTCACATTGGCCGAATATCTGAAGGTCGAACGGATTCCCCGCGGCCTCAGAATTCGTACTATGCCAACGTTTTTTAAGGACGATGCAGAATTTTGCAAGAAATTTGAAATGATCCTGAACAAATGCTCATTTGACCTGATAGCACTGACATTGTCATATCTACAAGAAGCCATTACCAAAACTCAGACCGAAATAAAAAAGATTGAAGAACAACTTACAGCCATCCTACCACCTGAGGAACTTTGCCAACTACAAGCAAAAATTGAATCCACACTTCAAAGCCACAGAAAAGAGATAGAGAACACAAAACGGAATAAATTCCTCCGTGACACCGAGGATTACAGAATGAATAGAGTGTACAAATGGCCCGACTACAACCGTCCATCCACCTACAGACCAAGATACCGCTCACAATCAAGGGACTCGTCCCATTCAAGTGCCAACAGCGACTCGCACAACCAACCAGAAACACAGATTCAACGCTCCCAAAGAGGACGACGAGTGAATCGTACAGGACCAGCCACCACAGCACGTGGATCCATCACTACAAGATCACAGGTATCGTCATTAGTGGTAAATATTAGGGCTGCGCATCTTCACTCGTCTCACGATTCGATGCGATTACGATTATCAAGTCCACGATTCGATTCGATTCGGCGATGCATCACGATGCATCAAGATTATTACCCAAGTCCCCTTGTTTTTCAATTTTACATCAAAAAATTAATTCAATCAGTCAGAAATTGCACAAAAATATTTAGTTGTATCTGCTATTTAAACAAATCATACCAAGTTCCCTGCATATCATATAGCAAAGTCTGAATGAACAAAACAGTGCAGCAGACAACAGTATTTATTTAAAACAGTACTGTCAGTGTCTCTGTAACATTAAACTGTTGTGCTGGCCTGGCTGGTGCAGTTAGTTTATACGTTTTACAATAGTTTTACCATATAATATATATTATATATTATATAATATTAAACAGTACCTACAAAAAAAGGAGCACTTCAGTTCCTGACTGTAAAACATCACAGTGAGTCAGTGAACCTATAACACAGTCAGTGACTGTGTTATAGGTTCACTCACTGTGATGTTTGCCAGTCAGGAACTGTCTGTCACACAGTGTGTTCAAGTTGTCTGTGTTGCAGAACTTCCTGGTTCACCGTGATTGTTTTGGCAGCAGGAGCAGCACCACCACCAGCACCACCACCAGCACCACCACCAGCACCAGCACCAGCACCAGCACCACCACCACCACCAGCACCACCACCAGCACCAGCACCAGCACCAGCACCACCACCAGCACCACCACCAGCACCTGTGATGATGAAGGGACTCGGAGTGTGTGGCACTGGCAGCTGCGGCCTAGCTCCCTGTCCTGCGAGCCGGGTAACGGATGGGCTGGTCTCCCTCTCCTAAAAAGAAAGATAGCAATTGATTGATTGATTGATTGCATCACGAAACTGGAAAGTGAAAAGGGGGGTAAAATTAAAAATTGTAAAATACCCAGTTCAAGATGTATAGGACAGAACAAAGAACAGTCAAAATGTTTTATTTTTTAAGTAACCAAACAGGCAGGCAGGCATGTTATATTGTTAAATAGTTGTGCTTTAAACCACATGACAATCCCAAGAACAGCAGTATTGCACAGTTGCAGACAGTGTTGTCTGGCATATCTTTGTAAATGATGTGATCAGTGATCACTCACTAAGACCTCTAACTTTACAGCATTGCAAAAAGCTGCCACTGACTGTAGTGTATTCAATACACATAGTGTATTTGACTTGCAGCTTTTTGCAATGCTATAAACTAAGTTAGAGGTCTTAGTGAGTGATCACTGATCACATGCATCACAGTAATACAAAGATATGCCAGACAGTCAGACACTCAGTGTGCAATTGTGCAGAAGCAGATCATCATCTCCCCCCCAAAAATAATAAAAATCCCCCAAAAAAATGCAGAAGGGTAACTTACTAACTTACTGTGTGCTGCTGCAGTCACTGCGTGCTGCTGTTGTCTGTGTGGCACTGGCGATTGCGGCCTAGCTCGGGTCACTCTCCAGCCCAGTGAGCCCACTCCAGTCTTGTGAGCCAGGTAAGGTCTCCTCGGCTCTCAGACAGCCAGTTTGTGCTCCCATGTGGCATGTGCTGCCTGCCACTGCTGCTCACTGTGTCTGAGTGTGTGGCACTGTCAGGCGGTGGCTGCGGCCTAGCTCGGGTCTCACTCGTCTCCTTCACTCCAGTCCTGCGGTCTCCTCCTCCTCTGTCCCCCCGCAAGACAGCCTGTTTTTTTTCTTTTGTGCACAGCACAGTTAGCCGACCGAGGAGAAAGTTCTGAGCGCTCTTGGGGGTACGAGGACGGGTCCGCTGTGCTCAGTGCTGCTGCATGCACGTCCGTCTCCTCTCCAGTCCTCCTCACGAGTCGACTCACGCGTGCGACACAGGGGGAGGGGGGTGTCACTGTCGTCACGTCAGCGGGAGGCGGGAGGCGGGAAAGAAGGAGCCCAAAAACTTTTTTTCTGACTCGGCTCTGCACGGCGGACGCGACGCTGACGTCATCAACATGCATCGATTATTTAAAGCAACCGCATCGATGCAGAATCGCCGGGGGTCGAATCGCGATGCATCGCTGCATCGATTATATTCGACAGCCCTAGTAAATATGTCATCATACACACTGGGACCAGCCGAGATGGCCCTTCTCGAAAAAGGCCTATCATACTGCCCGTCGGTTCAAGTGGACTCCTTCCAATTGGACCTAGACCTCTGCAGACTCTTTAGGAACATTCGCCTTAAGGCACATTTTGCTGAACAAGAATGTCCTACCCGGAGTACCTCCTGTTCTCCTAGCCCACAGGTTTCTATCAGCAGCCTGGGACTAAGGAACAAGAGCCATTACATGCCACCTAAGAATAAACCTGCTATAGAAACATTTATTTCCCTTGTCAAAAAAGATGTCACCCAATTTAAGCAAGACCTTTCTAGAGGCAAATACAAATTTCAAAATAATTTAGAGGCAACACAACGACAGGCACTTACCTCCCTCCGCAAACAGAAAAACATTATAATAAAACCAGCCGACAAAGGGGGAGCAGTGGTCCTCCTCGATAAAACTGACTACAAGGCTGAAATCTATCGCCAATTGCAAGATGAAACAATATATAAAAAACTGAGCTCTGATCCCACACACATAATCAGAGAAAAAATCCAGAAAGTTGTCACTCACTATCATTCATTGAACATTATTGACAATGCCACCCTCACCTTCCTCACTAATAACAATCCAGTCATACCTGTTCTTTATACATTACCAAAAATTCACAAAAATCTACACCGTCCCCCTGGCCGTCCCATTGTTGCATCAACCAGCTCACTTCTGTCTCCACTATCCATCCTCCTTGAAAAATCACTCACACCACTGATTAAAAAGACGAGATCATTCATTCTAGACACCTCCGAATTCCTGAACCTTATTCACAAACTCCCACCGCTACCACCCAACAGCATTTTAGTCACATGGGATGTGACTAGCCTTTACACCTCCATTCAACATCAAAAGGGTCTTCAGGCAGTTTCCAACTGCCTCCAAGCCAATGTCTCTAATTCTGACACTATTTCCTTTTATATGGATATTCTTGAATTGGTTTTGACCAATAATTTCTTCCTTTTTGAAGATACATTTTATCTACAGTGCCAAGGGACCGCCATGGGGTCTAACGTGGCCCCCCCATATGCAAACTGTTACATGGCAGAATTCGAAGAGACATACATTTACCCTCACCCTTATTTTATTGACCATGCACGGATTTGGAAACGCTACATTGACGAAATTTTTTGCATATGGGTGGGCCCCGCTGAGTCCCTCACCGAATTTCACAGCTTTTTGAACAGTATTTACCCAGAACTTCAATTCACAATCCACTCTGATACTTCTAGCATCAGCTTTCTGGATACTACAGTCATCATTACACCAACAGGCGCACTAAGTACCGACCTCTATAAAAAACCGACAGATTGCAATAACCTCCTACACTATACCAGCTTCCACTCCCTGAATACAAAAAAATCTCTCCCCAACTCTCAATATTCCCGTCTTAAGAGAATTGTGTCCAATAGTTCACAGCGGGAAATTCGACTGGGTGAAATGAGAGACCGATTCAGGGAACGTGGCTACCCTGAACATATTCTTGAAGACACAAGCCACCCAACTCCCAAACCCACTAAAACTACCACTAAGACTACTCTAACCCGCATTCCATTTGTACATACGTATCATCCCAGTATCAACAAAGTTCTGAATAGCATCCGTAATCATTGGCCCTTACTACAAAAAGCATTTCCCAAGATACAAGAGTTCACTAACCCCATTCTGGGGTGTAATCGTAGACCCAAAAATCTCAGAGACCACCTAGTAAAAGCAGACATTGGCCCACTACTCAATATCCCGAAACAAAGATTCCTAGGCACACCCAAATTTGGCACCTTTCCATGCCTCCACTGTTTCCAATGTTTAAACATCCTCAAAGGCTCTCACTTTCACCATCCCCAATCCGGACATCAATTTTCAATCAAAGATTTCTTCACATGCGACTCTTCATTCGTCGTGTATCTGTTAAAATGTCCATGTGGCAAAATTTACATTGGAGAAACCACACAGAAAGTGAGAGACCGTATATGTCAACATACAGTCAGGTCCATAAATATTGGGACATCGACACAATTGTAACATATCTGCCTCTACACACCACCACAATGGATTTGAAATAAAACGAACAAGATGTGCTTTACCTGCAGACTGTCAGCTTTAATTTGAGGGTATTTACATCCAAATCAGGTGAACGGTGCAGGAATTACAACAGTTTGCATATGTGCCTCCCACTTGTGAAGGGACCAAAAGTAATGGGACATCTGGCTTCTCAGCTATTCCATGGCCAGGTCTGTGTTATTCCCTCATTATCCCAATTACAATGAGCAGATAAAAGGTCCAGCGTTCATTTCCAGTCTGCTATTTGCATTTGGAATCTGTTGCTGTCAACTCTCAAGATGAGATCCAAAGAGCTGTCAGTATCAGTGAAGCAAGCAATCATCAGGCTGAAAAAACACAACAAACCCATCAGAGAGATAGCAAATACATTAGGCCTGGCCAAAACAACTGTTTGGAACATTCTTAAAAAGAAGGAACACACCGGTGAGCTCAGCAACACCAAAAGACCCGGAAGACCACGGAAAACAACTGTAGTGGATGACCAAAGAATTCTTTCCCTGGTGAAGAAAACACCCTTCACAACAGTTGGCCAGATCAAAAACACTCTCCAGGAGGTAGGTGTATGTGTGTCAAAGTCAACAGTCTAGAGAAGACTTCACCAGAGTGAATACTGAGGGTTCACCACAAGATGGAAACCATTGGTGAGCCTCAAAAACAGGAAGGCCAGATTAGAGTTTGACAAACGACATCTAAAAAAGCCTTCACAGTTCTGGAACAACATCCTATTGACAGATGAGACCAAGATCCACTTGTACCAGAGTGATGGGAAGAGAAGTGTATGGAGAAGGAAAGGAACTGCTCATGATCCTAAGCATACCACCTCATCAGTGAAGCATGGTGGTGGTAGTGTCATGGCGTGGGCATGTATGGCTGCCAATGGAACTGCTTCTCTTGTATTTATTGATGATGTGACTGCTGACAAAAGCAGCAGGATGAATTCTGAAGTGTTTCAGGCAATATTATCTGCTTATATTCAGCCAAATGCTTCAGAACTCATTGGACGGCGCTTCACAGTGCAGATGGACAATGACCCAAAGCATACTGCAAAAGCAACTAAAGAGTTTTTTAAGGGAAAGAAGTGGAATGTTATGCAATGGCCAAGTCAATCACCGGACCTGAATCCGGTTGAGCATTTCACTTGCTGAAGACAAAACTGAAGGGAAAATGCCCCAAGAACAAGCAGGAACTGAAGACAGTTGCAGTAGAGGCCTGGCAGAGCATCACCAGGGATGAAACCCAGCGTCTGGTGATGTCTATGCGTTCCAGACTTCAGGCTGTAATTGACTGCAAAGGATTTGCAACCAAGTATTAAAAAGTGAAAGTTTGATTTATGATTATTATTCTGTCCCATTACTTTTGGTCCCTTAACAAGTGGGAGGCACATATGCAAACTAAAGCTGACAAATTAAAGCTGACAGTCTGCAGGTAAAGCACATCTTGTTTGTTTAATTTCCAATCCATTGTGGTGGTGTATAGAGCCAAAAATGGTAGAATTGTGTCCATGTCCCAATATTTATGGACCTGACTGTAAGTCATCTATCAGACGCCAGAATCTCCTACTTCCAGTTTCATTTCATTTTCACCAGGCAGGCCATAACATCTCACAACTCAGATTTCAAGTCATTGAACATATCCCCTCACATAGACGTGGATATGACCGCATTACACAACTGAAAAAACGAGAATCTTTCTGGATACATACACTGGATTGTCTAGAACCTAAAGGTTTAAACAGGGATTATGAAGTTCAGAGTTTCATGTAAATTGTATCTATTTTCCAATTAATTTCTCTCTACCGTACGCCATTGTACTTCTATCATCCAGTAGACACACGTATCCACAACATCCACATACCCATCATTACTATGGACCCCCTTCTCCCCTAACAATAAACCTGATTCCATTATTACTGTTACATCACCACATATATATAGTTATAGTTATATTTGTCTTTCCATCTAGTCTATTCCAGCTTATAATATTCCCATTTACTTTATAGGTATCCTAACTACATCACCCATTGGAGATCTGTATCCTTTTCCATCTCATCCTGGTAGTATGTATTTTCTCATAGTATACCTTTATATAGTCCATAATATCCTTATAGAGTTTATGATACAGTATATTCCTATAGAGGTTAGATTTAACATATACAGTTTATTCTTATAGAGTTTTGGATATTATACATGTACAGATCGTCCATTTTCCCTCCCCCATCTCCTCTCCTCCTCCTTCTGTGAACTCTATATACATCTCTCAGCGTTCCTATCACCCATTTCCTGTGGGTGGAACGCATTTGGAACGCATTTCCTGTATGCGAATCACACATATCCACGTCACTTCCTGCGTGTGAAACGCAAGGTGGAACGCACCACTTCCGGTTTCGCGATACCGGAAGTGCGATTCGCGCCCATTTGGAGTATATAAGCAGCGCATCAAACATACTATGGGTGCGCTTATACCAACTGCATGCAGTGGCATGCTATACCCTCCTCTCAGCGCAGCATTACCTGGCTCCTTCCTCCATAGCGGCGTGTGGTAAGTGTCAGACCTCTGGTCTCACTCTGCTCATTGAATAAGACTGATTATGCTGTTACAACCTGATGCCTTCCTGCACTATTCAGGCTATACCAACCTGATGCTTCCCTGTACTATCTATTGATCCTCTCTATATATTCATAAGGACTATCCTGATTCCTGCATCCTAGGACATATTCCCTAGCCCTGTCCTTTGAACTTTGCCTATGGATTTCTCTCTATGTACCATTCCTATGAATTTAAACTTTCTATGAATTAAATTTTTCTATGTATGTTCCTATGCATATCGCCTATGAATTTTACTCCAATGCCTTTATCCCCTATATATCTGTGGACCTTCGTAACAGCTCTTCAATTCCGTCTATATTATATGATCCAAAACAATATATCTGTGGCATATGACATACTGTTTTCCTCAACTATGCTCCTCAAGGTGTTGTTCTTCAGCCCACACCTGGACCTCTTGACAAGATCCCGAGACTTTCTTCCCCTTTTTGATATTTATCACGTGTACATTCATCTATATGCATTAATATATTTATATGTACTACTATAATCATGTTATTTTGTTGCCATGTTGTTGTCAATCACTGTTTGTAATTATCTAAAATTTTCTGTACTTACACAGTTTGAAAAAGGCATTTGTGCCGAAACGTCACACCAAGTGTTATTTGCCGCAATACAATAAAATACCAACAACAACCAAGCAAATCTCGCTGGAGTTTATTCTATCATTTACACGGGGTGGGAACCCGACTCCATGCTCCATCACCAAGTGTGCCACACTGGTCTACTATCTGATTAATTTTGAACCTCATTTACACACTAAAGTACGTAACATTACATTTTAGACTTGGCTATGGGGGGTAGTAGTCAAAGGAAATTTGGATCCGCTCACCTTCATGCAGGTATGGTGCACGCAATCTGGGCTGGCAACCCAGAACAACGCAGGAAAAACGTGGATAAATAGCTTTATTCGAAAAATGTTAAAACCTCGTTTACGCGTTTCGGGCATACAAGCCCTTCCTCATCGCAAAACAGTAAGACAACGCTTATCTTTAGCAGTGGCCCCCTGGTCACTGCACTATTAGTAAATCTTGAATTGGTAGATTTGGGTGTCCTGTTTAGGGTCCTCATCTCTTGGTCAGAATAGAGCATCTATTGGCTCTGGAGGGCCTGTCCGGTCCTGTTACACAGGAGACAACTTTAAAAAAATTCCAGTACGTTGTAACTAGGATTTCACCGCTGCAGGTCCCAAAGGTGAAGTGGGTACAATTCAGAGTTCAGTCAATGCGTTTTTCCTGCCCAGTGGTTTGAACTTGTTGCCTGTATTTTACATACGTTTGTGAGTATAATAAATCTGTTTTATATTGGTGTTGAGAAAAGTGCTTAACTATTGCAGAAATATTCCATACAGTTGCATCGAAAGAGAAGAGAGTAAGGAAAGAAAAACGAGGTGTTTAGAATAGTTTGATATTGCCTGCATGATCACTTGTGCTCGTGAGTATAATCATACGAGTGTGGTTAGCATTGAGTTACAGTGCTTCACTATCAGTGCGCTTTCTGATATCCCACAGGAACACCTAGAGGAAAGGAATACTTGTGGGACCTGACGATTTTGCCTATTTGTATCAAAGTGGATGATTTGAGCTTAAAGAGCTTTCCCCCCGATTGGGATAGGGAACGCGCGGTTCCATAGAAACGCATTGACTGGTACTCAGGAGACCTATTCATTGGATGAACACAGTGTAGTACTCATTTCTTCATTTCATTACTGCCACTTTTACCACCAGAAAACATTATATTACCCGGGGGGGGGGGGG
Organism: Bufo bufo; assembly: GCF_905171765.1. Taxonomy (NCBI): domain Eukaryota; kingdom Metazoa; phylum Chordata; class Amphibia; order Anura; family Bufonidae; genus Bufo; species Bufo bufo. The sequence continues at coordinate 42,636,470 of NC_053395.1, forward strand.
GGTCTATTGGTTGGTTGGGCCACGAGAGAGCAAGGCACTTATTGCCAAGGGATCCTTCTAACAAAGCAAAGTGTCCTCTTATACCCCAGCTGATGATTAATGATTAAACACTGATCTCTCCTTAGGAGGAAGGGCCATAAAAGTGTGCAAGAAAACCTGTCATTGATAACTGGCACAGATAGGTCTAGGATGGTGTTCAAGAGTTAAGGCAAAGATATTACAATGTAGAGGCAAAACTGTGGTCTGACCCGAAAGCAGAAGGCACTACTTAGTTTCCAGCACTAGCAGCTGTTGAAAACAGGTAATTGGTGGGGTGACGGGAGTCGACAATAGGTCATCTATATCTGCAGAATAGAAGACCCCTTTAAAGGCTATGTACATCTTCGGGGGAATTTTTTATGATTGCATTTTGGGCTAAAAGTAATGTTTCCATTTGGTCTTTATTAAAACGGATTAGTTGACTCTGAGATACAAGATTTAAAAAATCTGTCTGTTTGCAAGCTGTGACTATTTGTTTTCTTTGAATCTCATCAGTTGACAGATCATATAGAACTTTCATCTCTGATCTCTTGGCCTCATAAACGAGTTAGCCAAATTCTTATCAGTTTGATAAGAATTGAGCTATAAAAGTGTTTATGAGGTCAGGGGATCCGAGATAGGAGCTCTACATGAGCTGTCAACTGACAGGATTCAAAGAAAATAGAAAGTCACAGCTTGCACAGAGACAAATTGTTTTAACCCTTGTTTCTCAGAAAAGGCTGAACAATTTTAATAAAGACCAATTGAAAAAACTATGTTTCGCCCAAAATGAGTAAAATATATTTATAAAAAAATATCTTATAGGGCTTAGATGTGACATACAAAATGCCTTCCTGTGAGATGTTTTCTTCTTCTCGGCAGGTGTACGGTATCCTGCAATAAGACATGCGCCATTATTATGCTGCATATGTCGTCAGCCTGAGAGGTTTATTACTAAATGATTAACTAATGCAACTTCACCTTTCATTAGGCAAAATCCAGTGCAAGTCAATTCTGCAGGGAAATGTCTGATAAAAAAAAATTGAATCTTAGTTTTCTGCAACCGTCCCTTTAATAAATAATCAACCGAAGATATAAATTATACACATTTCATTTATATCAGAAGCGACGGAAAAGTCAAATGCGATTCTCTCACGTGTAAAGGAAGAAGATATTATTGAGAGGAACAGAAAGTTTACATAGCAGTGTGTGTGAGTAAGGATAGAAAAGGTTGTCGTATTGAAAAAAATCTGTTTTCCAAGGTACATGCTGCGTTCTATTCGCCCGTAGGAGGTACAGGTCGGTAAGATTTCCACATGTATATTCAGATTTAAGCCACCGCATTGTATACATTGACTGTCATTGTAAAAATATGTATATAGCAGGATATTTTTTTTTTTTTTTTTGTAATGGCCCTGAGTACAGTATCCTGTGCTTTCCTATACAGTTGATAAATGATATACTTCATTAAAGGGGTAAACAAGTAACTAAAAGTAACTAACCATGCCTCCCAAATGACCCAGATCCCGCAGTCCCAGATTTTGGCGGCTTCCCCACAGTCTCGGAAGGACTGTAACATGCTCTGATTTCCACTGAATCTGAAGCTTCAAAGATGATGTGCTCCATTCATCGGGGGAACGGGGCTAGGTGAATATTCCTTTTTTATTTTCTTTAAACTACAAGGCTTAAGTATTGTAAGGGGGGGGGGGCACTAAGGGCGCAGCATTGTTGTATAAAGGGGAGGCCCTATTATATAAGGGGGCATCACTATTGTATAAGGAGCCAGTAGTATTGTATAATGGGACAGCACTATTGTATAAGGGGGCAGCTGTATTGTATAAGGAGGCAGCAGTATTGTATAAGGGGTCAGCACTATTGCATAAGGGGGCAGCACTATTGTGTAAGGGGGTAGCACTACTGTATGTGGGGGCAACACTATTGACTAAAGGGGCAGCACTATTGTATGTGGGGGAAACACCATTGACTAAGGGGGCAGCACTATTGTACAAGTGGACAGAACTCTTGTAAGGGGGCACTAAGGAGGTAGCACTAATTTTTGTAAATGCGGTACTAAGGGGGCAACACTCTTGTAAGGGGAGGACACTAAGGGGGCATAACTACTATATGAGGGCACTTACAGGACATTTTTACTGTGTGGGGGCATTAGGAGAACTTTATTGCTGTGTGGGGCACAAAGGGTACTGGGCGGTATTGAGTGTGTATAGATGGTTATTGGGTAGTGTTAGAGCCATGGCTTAGTTGTCCCTCCTTGGGCTTTTTAAAAGTGGGAGATGTGAACTAACTGATCCATGGGGGTCTAACTGCTGGGACTCTCACTGAGCTTTATTAAAGGTGCTGCTCTGATACAGTGTGCATTGAACCTTAGAAACATGCCTTTACCTCATCTGCACCTGTGCCAGGATAGTGAATAGTTCTAGCACCTCCCACATCCTGGATTGTGGGAGTGACCTGATTTTCTGAGTGTAGGACCTTTCCAAGGAGAGGCAAGTCACATGGCCGAGTTGCAGAGCAGCCGATCCATGCAGCTTCAAGACAGCCAGTATATTGAAAGCTTTCTTCAGCAAGCAAGTTATGTATAACTAGGTTGATGGGTCCCATTGGTTCCTGGAAAACCCCTTTAAGATTCCTGGTGGTCACCCGCAGATAGAGCAGGGGCAGCTAAAGCTTCCGTTGTGACCCCAAATGTCACACACCCATAGGGTTTACACAAATGTAATATCATGTAATCGCATCCATACACTAATTTTTATGAGCCACTGTTACAGAATATTGAAAAACTCAATAGCGAGGCCCTAAGGAGTATGGGAGTGGCAGTGGCCCTGATGAGATGTTGTGTCATGGTGTACTCTCCCAGGACATTTCTCACTAGAGATTGGTGCAGTGGAAAGGTAGTTTCGAGAATCAGACTAGAAGTAAACATATAAAAGTCTCTCTTTACTTAGTACAAAATATAACTTGTGGTACATACAGCAGTAGTAGGTACAAAGTGCAGGTTCAGTCACCAGGTGATGAGGTATGGTGACTGGTTAAATGGCACTAGCAGGCACTTGTGGATATAGGTGTCCATGATGTGATACAGGTTTGGTGTTTGACTGGCCTGTAAGAGGTCTGGTGATGGGTGTCTGAGTTGTAGTCCTTCACCTGCCGCAGGGTCTGTAAAGCTGTGGTACTGTCTAGACAAGCTGAGGCTTTTTTAGAAGCAGTGTTCTCGATTCTGATACTCTTCCTGGAGCAAGGGTGTCACAGGAGAACTGGTTACAGTCCCTTGGAGTAGGAGCTCTTGCATGTGCCTCCTATCTCCTCCCTGTCTCAAACTCTCCCTCTTGCAGGAAGTAGGACCAGCCCACTGCCACCAAGAGGGAAGGAACAGGGTGGTAAGGCCTGTATCTGCCAACCATACCACATCTGTTGAAGTACATTAATTGGAGATACCCGTACGCCTGGGGTACTGCTCTTCCTCTGACATGATATATCAATAACCTTATAGGAATTTTCTATTGTGATTTTATGTATCCAAAAGAAATAATACTTTTCACTGCACAGATTTTTTTGCAGATCTTTTTAAATATTTGTCTAATAAAGGCATATAAAATGCTGTTCTATTAAAAACTATAATGTTTACTGCAGGAGAGCTCTGCCGTAACCACGTACCGTGCCAGTGATTAAATATAGGAATGGTTTGATCTTGTTGGGTAAGAGCCAATCTTATGTAAGCTACGGTGCTTGCCTGAAGGTCAGGGCGCTCATGAAAAGACTTTTTGAGATACTATCTGTGCTCATCTGTAAATGTGTGGAATCTTTAATTATCGGAGGCTCAACGCTCTTCTTTGGCTTCTAGGTGTAGATTAAGGGGTGAATAAATTAACCACAGGAGATGTCCGGGCAGATCACATACCAATTATACATTCAGTTACTATTCTTTCTCACCATATTTCTCTGTAGAAAGGGCACAATGGAGCATATGTACAAATAGCATTGTGCCTACATCTTGTGCATCGTCCCACTCCAGGGCAGTGGAACACTGCAAAATGCAAGGGAGAAAGTTTAAGAAAATGTATTTTACTTTAATATGGCCATTGTCTGTATTGTCTGTATTTGCATATAGTATTAATAGGCCATATCCATAGCCACCAATTGATGGGGCTAGTGTAACCCTCTTCATACAGGGAGGAACATTCTAGAAGGAGTATAGTCTAATAGAACTAGTCAGTCTGAGCTTGGACTCAGTAGTAAGAGCAGCACATGTAGCTGACTGGATCCAGACTGGCCCAGAGGGAATAATTTTAAAAGCAATCCAGAAGTAACAGAGAGGTGTATAGAAAACCTAGTAGAGATAAACTGTCTAAAAGGACTTATTGACTTTACAGCATCCACGTTCAGGAATTGCCTCTGGCGCCTGAGAATACCAAAATAATGGCCCACTGTGAGAAATACCCACATCCCAAGTTGTATTTAGTGGACATCTACTGTACGTTTTTGCTTGCCGTTAGGGGGAACTGTCCTGTGGGTTGCATTGCATTGTTTTACAAGAAGTATTACACTCCACAGCCTGGATGCTTATGTCAGTCAGCTAGAGAAGCATAGAGTTAAAAAGATTACTTTATAGCGACACTTTGGCTTATTATCTACCTGTACAGCTGTGAAACATGTAACATTTGTGAACAAGCTCAGACTGGGCCACAGGGGAACAGGTGAATCCCTCGGTGGGCCCCTTACAAAGGTGGGCGCCCAGTCCCCCAGTACAGCAGCTAGCCTATATTCATTAAAATATGGGGTAGATTATTAAACAGACCACCCAATTATTTATTGTAGATGCATCAGGTGGCATAAAAAGACTTTTAGATACAGAGGCCGGCCATCCAGTATTCCCTTTCCCCAGGGACCCACCTTCTCGAAGGCGGTCCGCCTTAATCAATCATCTTGAGTGTTTTATTGCTGTTTGCTGCTATTTGAGCAGATAGTTTTTGCATGTAGCTGTAGAGTGGGCCCCTAGAATTAATTTTACTGGTGGGCTGTAGGCACCCCAGTCCGACACTGTTTGTGAAAGTGTATTTTGTTTGCCAACTGCCAGTCCTTTCTATGCTAAGAACTGTCCTGAACTGTTTGCAGTTAAATCTACATTAAAGAACTATTCTCATCATTGCCTTGCAGCACAAAACCTTCACCACCAAAACCTCCACCTCAAATTCATCAGGCAGGAGAACCCCAGAACCAGAGTGTGGCCTGAGGGGAAGAACCGGTGTGCCTTTACTATGACTGCACGTTGGCCTGGGTACCATTAGAACTGTGAGTACCACAACTACTACTACACTAATCCTACCACCGACAATCACACACATGCCTTTGTGGCCGGGTCGCTGTACTTGTCGTAAACTGCATTAACATGTGGCGCAATTCTTAACCGTAATGTCACATCACGTTTTAGTCCCATTTATGAAGCAAATGTGTCAAAAAGAATAATAAGCTTCGTCTAGCTCGGCATATTGGAAAAGGAAGAGGTACAAGATTTGACAATGTGCACCAAAATGTTATGCCAAATTTTGGCACAAAGCAGAGAGCACCTTCAAGGATAACCCTGACTATCTTATAAATGCTGTTTTATGCTTACAGTAGGTGCTTTACCCCATTTATTTTCCTCTATATCCTGTTATAAATAATTTGCCAAATTATCAGAAGTTCTTTAGCAGTTTTGTATCAGAAGGTAAGTCTACCTTCCGTACCCATCCCCAGGAGCAATGCTTGTGGAGGAGAATACCTACGTAATATGGCAACTCATGGAATATGTTATACTGTATTTTTTCTCATAGATTTATACAGAAGTCATTAAAAAAACTGTTTGCCTCTGTATAAAATTAAAGCCCCAAGTACATTATAGGCCTGTGGCAGGCTCTGGAGGCCGCTTTACGGATCTGCAGAACTTGGCCATGTACACAAGCCGTTATAGCGGTACTGAGCCATGATCAATGTGTCAGCTATTGCATTCCTGTGGGTACAACAGTCATGTATTCAGATTCGGTAATCCAACTCATGTTTCAAAAACTGCCTTGGTATAGGGGGTATAGGTATAGAGGGTGATTATGCAGTGTCCCACTAGACCACACTAGCAGGGATATTCTAGAGCAATTTATGTGATGTGATATATTCCCGATGTTCTGGACTGGTTAATGTAATTTACATGACATATACACTGTGTTATAACTTTAAACATAGGCTGTAAGCTAACCGTGGTTTAACCCAGCCCTTAAGATGCTGCCTAGAAGGAAGACAGAGCGCAAGCCCTTAGGCTGGCCTATCCTTGCTTCTCCGAGTTCATTGTGTGTTGAACCAAGGCTGCTGAAGGAGCTACTTCCAGTCCTATCAGTCAACACCAGACAGTTTGATGCCCTGCAGACTCTGGTGGACCCCATAGACTTATGATCGGGTGAAGAGGAAGCACAAGGTTTTCATCTGTGAGGGTAACACAAATCTACAGGTAAAAGACCTCATAGCTCTGGTCAGGTTTTCTGCTTTCCGACCACCCTTTCCTACGAGTGGGCAGCTGGCATTGGGGCTATTGGAGTCTGCACCATTATGGATTATAGAAGAAAATTTGGACTTATGTGCACTCCCTCTTTTCAGCTGGCATTGTATATAAGGAATTGTTATGTAAGGATTTGTATCTCAGAGGAGCTTGGGAGGTACCCCATGGTTCAATCAGAAATTGTTGGAACTCAATTTTACCTCCATTGTGTGTGGAAGTGTGTATAGCTGTGTACTCCAGTAAAGAGTCTCTTCTACCTTGTTTAACTGCACTGTACTTGCTCTGGTCTCCTGCCTTTTATCCACATGGCTACATCAAGGGAACCCCATCTTCCATCATCCAGGGTGTGCCCTGGGAGAAACAACTACCGCTCTATCTGTGGTCCCTCTCATGCCTAGGCCAGCCCTGGGAGTGAGGGAGGGGACTTATGGCTACCATGAGTACTGTGACAACTTCTACCACCAAGACCACTCCCATACTCCTCTCCACACTTCCCAATGGATTGCTGCAGACCTGGGGGTACTACCATTGTATATAGTTTTATTATGTATTGTTATGTACCAGTAAGGACATGGATGGCAAAGGTTAACCAGAAACAGAGCTAACCACCATTTTCCTTCCTTCTTGGTGGGAGTGGGTCCTGCTTTCTACCAGAAAGAGGAATTCCTGTGGAGCTACAGAAAAGAGAGGAAGCACACGTCTAAGCTCCTGGCCTTGATACAGACGCTTTAGAGAAATCAACCTTATCCTAAGCCCCAAGTGAATCCTTGAGAAGACAGACAGCAGAGTGAACAGCTATATCCAGCATTTGAGGACACTGCTGGGATGTAAGGGACTACAGCTAAGACACCCATCATACAGAAGATGGTGCCAGAAAATCAGCTGCTATTGAATGGATTTGAAGTTCTATGTTGCACTTAGTAAAAAAAAGACTTTGTTACTTGCAATTCTGGCTTCATTCTTCAATACTATAGTTCTACTGCACCGATCCCCAGGGAGCAACGGCCTGAGGGAGTACACCGTGACACAACACTTCATCAGGATCACTACCACTCCAGTTCTCTGCACCCACTCCTCTGGGGCTTGCTGCAATTCTACCCAGGTGCTGGAGGAGGCTCAGAGGCCCTTCTGCCACAAAAGAAGACACCAGTATTGTATATGTAAGATATATTACTGGGCCCAGAAGCTTTGAATTTCTATTCTAGAATAAAAAATAAAAAAATTCAGCAGCTTTACACTTAGCAAGACATCCTACGATGTCGATCAATTGGAAAAACACTTCATGCCTGTACAGAAATGGCTCCCGTGTGATGCTTACCTGACATACATATGAACAGATTCCCATCCTCATTACACTATGTCCATCATTAATGAAGATTTCATGTTACATTTTAGCTTTACGCCTCTTTTTTACTACACATATCTGATCGCCACCCAAGAAGTGTACAAGGAAAGAAAAGCCTTGAAATTACCGAACCTCTGATGCTTTATCTTTAAATAAATAAAGATGAAATTGACAGCGCATTCGGGGAAGATTTAAAGGGTAAAATGAATGCACTGGCATCTGTCAGGGAATAAAAAAAGCTGGTGTGAAAGGCAGGCGGTGGGAGGTGTGAGGGAGCCTTTGAAAATTGACTGAACAGAAGTCTTTTCATCTTGAATTGTAAGTTAACTGTTTCATTCAGTAGTGGTGTTTTAAAAGAGTTGTCTCACTTCAGCAAAAGAAAATTATCATTTTATCATTTAGAGAAAGTGAATACAAGGTACTTACTAATGTATTTTAATTGTCCATATTGCCTCCTTGGCTGGCTGGATTCATTTTTCTAACACATTATACACTGATTGTTTCTAGGTGTTAAGACCACACCTTGCAATCCAGCAATGGTGGTTGTGCTTTTTGTAGCCTTTTCCTGTAGTGTGCAAGTATAGCCACCACTGCTGGATTGGAGGGTGGTCGTAACCCCTGGATTCGAGTTTAGTACAAAGTTATGTTATGTTTTTCCATGCTATCTGTAATGTTTGCACTGTACAACAGGAGGTGGGGTAGGGTTGTCAATAGGGATGGGACTAACCATCCCATTTCTCCCCTCTTGGTAGGAGTGGGCTGGTCATACTTCCTGTTAAGAAGGACAGAGCTACAATGGAAAGAGGACTGAGGTAGCACAACAATCTGCTCCCACTCTGTAGAGCCTCAGGGACTAGAGATCAAGCTCCATCTGTGAGGAACACTACTCCAGGGAGACTGCAAAGTCCACAGCTACAGATAACTTCAAAGCTAAAGCTTTTACAATAGGCAGAGTGATCAGAAACCACAGCTATACAGAACCTGCTGCATGTGAAGGAAAATGTATTAAGACACCCATCACCAAAGTTCATTTCAGGCAAACTTCAAAAGTCTTTATTTTATAGTGGACACCTACAGCCACAAGTGTCAGCTTACAGTAGGTTACCATAATTCATCATCAGGAGTCACCATAATTCATCATCTGGGGAGAGAAATGGCACTGTACAACTACTGCTAGAAGTACTACAACTCCTACTGTATCTTGCAGTAAGTAAAGAGAGACTTTTATTATTCTACTTCTGGCCTGATACTTTATACCACCTTTCCACTGCACCGATCGCTTGAGAGCAACAGTCTGAGGTAGTACACCGTGACACAGCATCTCATCAGGGCCATTACCACTCCCTATCTCTACTCCGGCTCCTCAGGGGCTTGCTGCACAAGCAGTGTATAATGCAATGAAAAAATTAATCAGCGTGCAAAGGAGAGTCACAATACATTACTGCCTTGGTATTAACTTTGTCTACTTGATAAATGCTTGTTACTGAAGTGAGACAACCCAATTAAGGAAGAAAGTCAACGGAGTGACCAGATTCTACACTATTGTCAACCCTAGAGGTAAAAGCCTTGAGGAACAATCCTAATGATTTCACATTTGTTAAAGATGTTGTATTTAAAAAAAATATATATATATATATATTTTTTTAAATTACACAAAAAAAAATTTAAATACACTATTAAAGTTAACACAGATGGTTTCCTCTTCAGACCTCTTATTTATTAGCCATAGTAACTAAAAATGCATCCTTTACTCTGGAGGACTCATAACATCCATGCATTACATGGTTTGAATTACAACTGTGTAATTCTTTATTTCACTTGTGGAGGCACTGTAGGTAAACATTTGTTGTTTGTGCAGGGCCAGGTTCCTGCATAGTCATTTTGCCTTGAGGGAGGGAGGGGCTAGCAGAGGAAGCAGGAGGAGCAAGGGTGCACTAAGTGGCTTAGCCCCTCCCTCGATGCGCTTTACTGCTCAATTGCATATGCATTAAAATGACTATTTCTCTAGAATGAAACAATGGATCGCTACGTGAAAGGTATCATTACGTTCAGCTGAGCTAGCCTTACAAGGTATTAACAGTAAATTTCTTGTTGAACGACTCACTTTAAGGGTAAGAGAAGAATATTTATTTTTGTTAACTTTTCCTTTGTGTCGTTAGCTGAGAAGAAATCTCTTGGTAAGTTTTGTAACATGACATTTATCAGCTTATAGGTTATAGCAATACATATTTAGCATCCTATGAATACACAGTGATGACTGATCTCGCGGGAGGCAAGTGTATTTACTGCACACAGCTGCATATAGCCAAGGAACAATGCAAACAACGATCATTTCATATGTATCCAAGCCAGCCGCTGCACTTTATATTTAGAATTCCCTCTAGGAACTTACAGTTCTCGATATGAGCCATTGCTTTGTGATTTTATATTTACTGTTACTCAGGTATACAGAATGAAAGTGATGGCCAGGCTGCTGAGGAGTCATATCTAGCCAGTGCGAGTACCGCTTTACAGACAGCAGAATGGATCATATATGTAATGGTTCCATTTAGAGATGAGCGAACCTGTCAAGTGTCGGTTAATTTTAGGTTCACAGAAATTTTCGGTAATATACAGTGGATATAAAAAGTCTACACACCCCTGTAAAAAAAATGAGACAAAGATAAATCATTTCAGAACTTTTTCCACCTTTTAATGTGACCTATAAACTGTACAACTCAATTGAAATACAAACTGAAATCTTTTAGGTGGGGGGAAAAAACGGAAAAAAAAAATAAAATAATGTGGTTGCATAAGTGGGGATGTACAATACAGACCAAAAGTTTGGACACACCTTCTCATTCAAAGAGTTTTCTTTATTTTCATGACTATGAAAATTGTAGATTCACACTGAAGGCATCAAAACTATGAATTAACACATGTGGAATTATATACATAACAAACAAGTGTGAAACAACTGAAAATATGTCATATTCTAGGTTCTTCAAACTAGCCACCTTTTGCTTTGATTACTGCTTTGCACACTCTTGGCATTCTCTTGATGAGCTTCAAGAGGTAGTCCCCTGAAATGGTTTTCACTTCACAGGTGTGCCCTGTCAGGTTTAATAAGTGGGATTTCTTGCCTTATAAATGGAGTTGGGACCATCAGTTGCGTTGAGGAGAAGTCAGGTGGATACACAGCTGATAGTCCTACTGAATAGACTGTTAGAATTTGTATTATGGCAATAAAAAAGCAGCTAAGTAAAGAAAAACGAGTGGCCATCATTACTTTAAGAAATGAAGGTCAGTCAGTCAGCCGAAAAATTGGGAAAACTTTGAAAGTAAGGGGTATTTGACCATGAAGGAGAGTGATGGGGTGCTGCGCCAGATGACCTGGCCTCCACAGTCACCGGACCTGAACCCAATCGAGATGGTTTGGGGTGAGCTGGACCGCAGAGTGAAGGCAAAAGGGCCAACAAGTGCTAAGCATCTCTGGGAACTCCTTCAAGACTGTTGGAAGACCATTTCAGGGGACTACCTCTTGAAGCTCATCAAGAGAATGCCAAGAGTGTGCAAAGCAGTAATCAAAGCAAAAGGTGGCTACTTTGAAGAACCTAGAATATGACATATTTTCAGTTGTTTCACACTTGTTTGTTATGTATATAATTCCACATGTGTTAATTCATAGTTTTGATGCCTTCATAGTCATGAAAATAAAGAAAACTCTTTGAATGAGAAGGTGTGTCCAAACTTTTGGTCTGTACTGTAGCTGTGTTCAGAATTAAGCAATCACATTCAAAATCATGTTGAATAGGAGTCAGCATACACCTGCCATCTTTTAAAGTGCCTCTGATTAACCCCAAATTAAGTTCAGCTGCTCTAGTTGGTCTTTCCTGAGATTTTCTTAGTCGCATCCCACAGCAAAAGCCATGGTCCACAGAGAGCTTACAAAGCATCAGAGGGATCTCATTGTTAAAAGGTATCAGTCAGGGGAAGGTACAAAAGAATTTCCAAGGCATTAGATATACCATGAAACACAGTGAATCAAGTGGAGAAAATATGGCACAACAGTGACATTGCCAATTACTGGACGTCCCTCCAAAATTGATGAAAAGACGAGAAGAAAACTGGTCTGGGAGGCTACCAAGAGGCCTACAGCAACATTAAAGGAGCTGCAGGAATATCTGGCAAGTACTGCCTATGTGGTACATGTGACAACAATCTCCCGTATTCTTCATATGTCTGGGCTATGGGGTAGAGTGGCAAGAGAAAAGCCTTTTCTTACGAAGGAAACATCCAAGCCAGGCTACATTTTGCAAAAACACATCTAAAGTCTCCCAAAAGCATGTGGGAAAAGGTGTTCTGGTCTGATGAAACCAAGGTTGAACTTTTAGTCCATAATTCCAAAAGATATGTTTGGCGCAAAAACAACACTGCACATCACCAAAAGAGCACCATACCCACAGTAAAGCATGGTGGTGGCAGCATCATGCTTTGGGGCTGTTTTTCTTCAGCTGGAACAGGCCTTAGTTAACCTAGAGGGAATTATGAACAGTTCCAAATACCAGTCAATATTGGCACAAAATCTTCAGGCTTCTGCTAGAAAGCTGAACATGAAGAGGAACTTCATCTTTCAGCATGACAACAACCCAAAGCATACATCTAAATCAACAATGGAATGGCTTCACCAGAAGAATAAAGTTTTGGAATGGCCCAGCCAGAGCCCAGACCTGAATCCGATTGAAAATCTGTGGGGTGATCTGAAGAGGGCTGTGCACAGGAGATGCCCTCGCAATCTGACAGATTTGGAGTGTTTTTGCAAAGAAGAGTGGGCAAATCTTGCCAAGTCAAAATGTGCCATGCTGATAGACTCATACCCAAAAAGACTGAGTGCTTGAACAAAGTATTAGTTTAAGGGTGTACACACTTATGCAACCATATTATTTTATTTTTATATTTTTTCTTCCCTCTACCTAAAAGATTTCAGTTTGTTTTTCAATTGAGTTGTACAGTTTATAGGTCACATTAAAGGTGGAAAAAGTTCTGAAATGATTTATCTTTGTCTCATTTTTTTTACATCACAGAAACCTGACATTTTAACAGGGGTGTGTAGACTTTTTATATCCACTGTATATGCAATGTCTGAGAGAGGGGTACTCTTTCTCATTATGGAGAGCACCTAGTATGCCATGTACGTGTGCGATGTATTGTAGACCAGGCAATGCCCCTCTGTGTTTCTGGGAAAGATATTCACATTAGCTTTTCGAAGCCTACCTGTTGCCAACAGATGTAAGATGTGCTCATTTTCATATATTTTTCCCAGAGACCCAGAGGAACATTAACCAAGGCCTCTCAGGCAGCCAAGCAAAGTGTAGCGTCCCACATTTTTATGAAAGGGACACTTTAACCATCTGCTTATTTATTATCTAATGTATGATATTTCACATTATCAGTCTGGCATTGTCATTCCACCCATTCGCCCCTAGGTGGTGCTGGCACCACACTATATATAGCTTTGGGTGTGTCTAGCTTAGAGCAGAATGTAGAGTACAACAGGAAATGAAGTAGTTAGTGAGAGGAAGAGAAGCAATTTCACGGAAGAAAGAAACAGGCCTAAATCAACATGTAGCTGTTTTTCTTTCCTCTGGGCCCTGATCAAGCCTGGAGAAGACAACCACAGCAACCAAGCACCAGACAGTGAGTCTATGTCTCAATATGAAGTAAGCCTAGTGAGGGTTACAGCTGACTCTAGCTTATGGACCTCATCAGCACAAATGCCTGAGAGCAACTTTCCAAGTGCCGGGACACGAATGGATAATTAGTGCTCAGAATTGTTCTTATTCACTGGAAGCCTTCCGAGATATAGTGGAAACCTAAAAACCTGATTATTTCAGGAGAGCATCCTGCAAATAATGTAGCAGAAGACTGATGCCTGCCACGAGCGAGAACTCCCTTATTGGATAGTTCAAGATAAGTCGAAAACAGCATATTTAGTACCAGAGTGCTATAGATTAAACTTAGAACTATTATAAGAAGTCTTGAGTGTAAAGTGTCAACCCTAAAGAGAAAACTCCTCAACTGACATTTTCCTAAACCTGATAAGTGGATTACAATTGAACCTATTTCTGAGTCATCACTTATGCCATAAAATGCACTTTATTGATGGACTGTAACATCTGCCTTGAGACTGTTGATTCAAGTAAAGGTTGGAACTGTTTCACAACTGACTATAAATGAGTATACATGAATAATGGAAGCTCTTAGCGCACATACGTGTCGGACCCACCTACCAGGCGTCAAGGTGGCTTCCGCAGATGGGTCCCTATCACTTAATATACTGCCTCACTTTGGACTTACTTAAGCCTACAATATTCAGGACAGTGTAGGAACCAGCTACAAACATATTCTGCTTAGAAGTCCCAGGTAGATGGGCGTGTTCAGTCTAAAAGAGGTGCTACCCTCAATGTATTGCAAGAAAATTTAGACTAAAACCTTCAGGATCACAGGTGCCTATCCATGAAGCAAACATAATTACAAAAAAACAAAATGGCTGCACACCATTATATATACAAACAATAGAGCTAAGAAATGGGGGTCATTCTAGATAAAAGTGGTACAATACCGACTATAAATAAGTATACATGAATAATGGAAGTTCTTAGCGCACATACGGAAGCCACCTTGACGCCTGGTAGATGGGCCCGACATGTATGTACGCTAAGAGTTTCCATTACTCATTTATAGTCGGTATTGTACCACTTTTATCTAGAATGACCCCCATTTTTTAGCTCTATTGTTTGTATATATAACGGTGTGCAGCCATTTTGTTTTTTGTAATTATGTTTGCTTCATGGATATGCACCTGTGATTCTGAAGGTTCTAGTCTAAATTTTCTTGCGCTAAATAATAATAAAACCACGTACTGACTGAATAATACCACCACAGAACGACAATATAATATCACAATACAATGACAAAATTATACCACCACACAGTGACTAGATAATACTACAATACAGTGACTAAATAAATATCACCACACAGTGACTGAATAAGGTGTGTGACTTAATTGTCTCTTATGACAGAGCAGGCCCCATCAAGACTGACGCAGCAGACGTCAGTCTTGAGGAATCATGGGCATTGTGACTGAATAATATCGCAATGAAGTGACTAAATAATATTGTCCTGAATTGATTAAAAGACACCTTCCTACAGTCATTAAATGATACCATGCAGTAACTGAATAATGCCAAAATGCTGTGACTGAAATGCCACCACATAGTTGCTTCATTGGTTAGCACTGGGGTCCTGGGTTCGAATTTGATCAGGGATAACATCTGCATGGAGTTTGTATGTTCTCCCCGTGTTTGTGTGGGTTTCCTCCCATACTCCAAAAATATAATACCGCTATACAATGATTAATAAACACCTACATAAAGTGACTGACCACCACAGAGGGGGTCTGCTGGGCATCATGATGAGCTTCAGACTGTCAGGGGATCTTCATAACTATGGCCACCGTTATTTCCAAGGATAGTTGGGATAATTGGGCTGTTAAAGGGGTGCTGTAGTTGGCATTTTTACATGAGCACTCAGGGATATCGGTAAAAAGACACTGACTACTACAGAATATAGAATTCAAGCGGTAAAATTTTGATCCACATATGCACAGGTTAGCAGGGTTGTGTTTAGCCTCACACCTTTATTCCAGTGTAGAAAATACGTGAGGCTCATTAGAGCTGGCAGTCAATACTGATCTACAGCAGCTAATTATTAGATTTATTTTCATGTATCCGTGAGACATCTCAGCTCAGAACGCCTCGTGTAAAAGGCGAAAGAACATTTTCAGAGCACAACACTCATCACTACGTGGCTTAGGTCAGATAACTATTGATTAATAAATACAGGTTACTGGCAATTAAGTTAGACACATGCCCAACACCAATAGTGGGCAACATAACAACCCCTCAACAAGACCACTCAACATGGAATGGATACACCTACACAAAAAAAGCTGAGTCTAAGAAGGCCTCAAATAAATATGAATCTTTATTAAATATACATATAAAACAACCAGAATAGAGACATAAATACATCAGAAAGTAAGTGCTGTATACACCTGAGGGAAGTTGTACAATACTGGTATAAAGAGGAGAGATGCAAAGAGTAATAAATACCCCTTGACCACCAATATATAAATAGCAATGGTATAAAATAGTAATTACTAGTGTATTACAATATACAATATATAAAAGAAGCACCCCTCATTTAGAGTATAACAATAACCCATCACATACCCATTATCAGGGAAGTCACCTCAGGAGAACCGCACACCCCGACGCGCGTTTCGGCAACACCTTCATCTGGGGCAAGGTTCACCTAGAAAATGTGCTCATTTAAACGCTCAGCCCCCCAATCAGTGGTTATCAATTAATTAGCATAAGTGAATCCTCATGTGTACATTAAAAGATGTATATACAACCACATGTATCTTCACAGACGGACGCCAACTGCATGTGGCCAGAAGCGTATGCCGAACACCCGATGGCCAGTCAGGTGATCGGCTGTGTAAGCTAGCTACAGTGACACGCGGCGGTCACGTGATGGCCAGTCACGTGAACGCCCGCGTCACCATTAAGTGATCATACACATAAGAACGCCCACAATTGAATACTCACGGCGCGTAGTAATCACGTGATCAACAGTCACGTGACCGTGCCGCACGAACACCCACAATAAAATCCCCACGGTGCCTAGCAGTCACGCGACAACCAGTCACATGACCGCGCCGTATCAACAATAGCATTCAATACACAAACAATGTATATAACGGGAATAATGGTGCAAAAAAGCGGAATCAGAAAATGAAGACTGGCAATATACAATATATATCATTAAACCACAGGTATAAAGGGGCCACGACTATGACAGATACATAGGATTGAACATATGATGACAAAAATGAGAAATACCATGATACTTTAATAAATAAAAAGAACATATAGATATGAAATTATATTCTAAAAAATGAAGAAAAATGTAAATGTAATTATCACATAATTAAAAGTGTACAAAATATACATAATTAAAACACTATTACATAATTAACAATTAACAAGAGTTATGTGATAATGTGATTACATTATTCTACCTAATATTGCATACTATGACAATATTACATGATTATGACTAATAAAAAAAGGTGACAAAAATGTAAAAATAAAAAAATATATCAAAATATGTGAATAGTGTATAAATGTGTAAAGTGAAATGAGGGTAAAAAAGTAATATATATTATACTACATGATTGTAACAAGTGAAAAAATAACACAAACTTATTTATTTTCAAATACACAACATAATCCAGTGAAGGACAATAAATAATAATAAAAAGATATACAATTCATAAAAATAAAAAATATATATTAATTTTATTGTCAATCAAAACAATCCATTTCGCATATCATCTCCTAGAAGTCCATCATGGTGTCCGTATGTAACAAAAGAGGATCCACATAGTATACAAGAAAAGAACAAATATACAGTAGATGTAAATATAAATATAAAAAGCATAAAAACAAGGATAAAAGAAAAAAGTAAATATACAAGAAAAAAATGAAATAGACATATTCATGGGAATGGGGCAAAACTCAGAACATCATTTAATCCTTTGGGTTGCATCGTATCCAGGGTCCAAATCCATTTTGTTTCACGCTGTGCCAATAAATTCATAACATTACCCCCACGCATACCTAAATCTACACGATTAATTCCCCGAACCCATAAAGAAAAGGGATTACCTGCATGACAAATCTTAAAATGTTTGGGAATTGGTTTCAAAGCAACTAAATCAACATTTTCCCTGGCCTTCACTATGTCTCGAACATGTTCCCTAACCCGTGTTTTCAATTCCCTAGTGGTAAGGCCAATGTAAATCTTAGGACATGGACAAGTCGCATAATAGACCACAGCTTTTGTCGTACATGAAATAGTGTGGGTAATTTGATATATTTTTGTCTGAGTGGAATCAGTAAAGTCAATAGCTTTTTCGATATTTGGGCATGCAGCACATTTTCCGCATGGAGAACATCCCCATTTTGGTCCTTTAGTCCCAAACGGTGCCCCCTTCACTTGAGGAGAGTAGTAGGATTTGACCAAACAGTCCCTCAAATTCTTTGACCTCCTAGCCACAAGGGCTGGAAAGGGAGTCAAGAATTTTTCCACTGTGGGATCTGTTCTAAGAATTGGCCAAAAACGCCCCATCAGTTTACGCATATTTTCCCATTGATAATTAGTGATGTATCTCACCGTATCTCTTGAATCCTTTTTCAATTTTGGATGAATCAAATTCACATGTGTTATGTTTTTAGCCCTATTACAGGCCTTCTCTATAGACATTTTACTATATCCCCTTTCAAGAAAACGCTTCCTAAGGATATCTGCTTGGTGTTCAAAATTATCATTATTTGATCAAATCCGCCTAATTTGGATAAATTGACCAATCAGGATTCCACTTATTGTTTGTTTGGGGTGGGAAGATGTTGCATGTAATACTAAATTCACGGATGTCTCCTTATGATAGACATCTGTCTGTAGGAAACCAGATTCGTCATATTTTATCGTAAAATTTTATTAATCCATCAATTTTCTTTGGATCATAATTAAAGGTCAAATGAATATTATATTCATTGTCATTAAGGTTCTTAATGAATTGCTGAAGTGTGTCAGTCAGACGCACCATGCCAGATCCAAAAATTGTCGTCGATGTACCGGGCCCAAAAAATGACCCGGTCCATCGACACATTCCGATCTGACATGAAGAGCTCCCTCTCCCACAGCCCCAGGAACAAATTAGCACACAAGGGCGCAAAGGCCGCCCCCAAAGCTTTCTCCTGGAGCTGTAGGTAGGAGCCATTAAAGGTGAAAAAATTGTGTGTCAATACAAAGTGTAGCAAGTCACCAAGACATTTTACTATCATTGTTACTCATAGATAAAAAGTAGGAAACTGCTTTAATACCGTCTTCATGTTTGATGTTAGTATAAAGTGACACAACGTCACATGTCCCAAGTATAATTTCCGAATCAACATGGATACTATCAATCTTTTGGAGTAGATCCGAGGTGTCATGAATCTAGGATGGTAGAACCTCAACTAGCGGTTTTAATTTGTAGTCCAAAAATTTGCTAACATTTTCAAAAGGCCCCCCACACCCTGATATTATGGGCCTACCTGGGGATTTTGTTACATTCTGATGTATTTTAGATAACAAATACATGGTTGGTATCGTTAGATTGGCTACAATCAAAGTCTCCTGTAATTGTTGAGAAAATATTCCATCCTCCACCGCTCCCCTCAAAAGATCCAGTAATAAATTACTGTAAGAAGAGATAGGGTTGAAAGTAAGTTTTTTATAACAGGACACATTTCTTAACTGATGGTAGGCTTCCATCTCATACATTTTACGGGGCCAAATAACTACATTGCTCCCTTTATCAGCCGGCTTGAAGATAACGTCTTTTAAAGACTGTAACTTCTTCAAGCTCTGACGTTTATCAGATGTTAAATTATCATGTGTCTTGTTTTTGGACATTTTTGAAAATTCATTTGCAACTGATTTCCCAAAAAGGTCCACCGCTGGACAAACTGCTAGAGAGGGAAATTTTTTGGACCGTTTCCTAAGGATGTACGGGTTAATGTGTTAGTCTGCTGTAATCGTCTCCTTTTTGAATTAAGTAATATTTTATTAACATATTTAAGATTTTACAAACACAAACCCCCAACACCCCCATACCCTCCCCCCTCATAACATCTTGATGATGCTCTCCATCCTCCACATTCCTCACCACCCGACTCCACCATAATGTCTTTGTAATAAATTCATGCTCCTTCCCTACAGCACTTTCAACAATACTGCGCCGAACCTTGATCCTGTGGGTAAAAGTACATTTTGTCATCAGACACAACTTCCCCTTATTAAATAGTGGAGCGACATTCCCTAAATCCTGCAAGAGACCGCCAATCACGGATCCAGCTATACACATCAGGCATTAGTACCCCTCACACCAGTCCCAGACAGTATCTCTGGAGTTCCCTGGATGCCAGCCCTGGGGGTTTCAATCCAAGGAGTCCACAGTTTCTCAATTTTGGTCATAGCACCCCTCTTTCTATAAACCGCTCTTTCCAAATTGATTAGCCAGTTAATCTTGGCTATATATTCGGTTCTACTAGGACTACACTCATCTAGCCAATGCTTGGCAATCAGCTTGCAAGCCATATATAACATTCTGGCCACCGCTACCTTTCTGGGTTCAGTGATTGGCAGATACTCCACATATCCCAATACACAAACAAATGGGGTCACATCCAATGTAACTTCATATAGAGAGTTAATGAGATGCAGCACGCCAAAAGCCCTCCAGGGCCGAGCATGACCACAGCATGTGTAACATACCCGCATCCACCTCCCCACATCGCGGACATTTGGAATCCAAACGAAGTCCTATGTTTAACAGAAACTGAGGGGTTCTGTAAATCCAATGAATCAGGTACAATTGTGACAACCTATGGGCTTCACTGAGTGAGAGCTGTGGAGTCCTCTCCAATATCTTCTGCCACTGGTTTTCCTCTAACGGCCCCACCTCTACTTCCCATTTTGTCCTACTAATCACTGGGTAATCTTGCAAAAATCGGTCTAGTATAGCCCGATAGAGCAGAGAAACAACCCCAGATGAGGAATTCCTCCAGTCTGCCAGGGCAATGATTTTGTTTTGGTATACGGTGCTCAACATATCGTCAGCATGATTAGCCCGGAAGGCATGGCGCAGTTGTTAATATCTATAAAAGTCTGAGGACAGTAAACCAGTTTCTGCCTGAAGTTGCTCATAAGTTTTGAGGACATTATGATCAAGGCATTGGTGAACTCTGATAATGCCCCTATGACGCCAACCCCCCATACCCTGTAGGGAGCCCAGATGTGGCAACCATGAAGTGTCCCATATTGAAGTATACTGCGTGATGCCTTTTATGCCCTGTAGGTCCCTCACTTTCCACCATGTCTTATGCAAGAGACGCAACGTAGGGAACGCCTGACCTGACATTTTCAACTTATCTGCCTCTAACGCTTCATATAAATTTGGTACTGCCAAGAATCCTTTTAGTAACCTACTTTGGGTATCTCCCTCCTCCCTTTCTTAGTCCCTCATATGTTACACCCAACGATTCGGAAGAGCCAACCTCCCCTTCATTTTACTTCTTTGCAGTGTCTCCAGCCGCAACCGTTCCGAGCCCCCCTTCCATATAAGCTCCCTAAACAGCTTATTAATTGAGTGAAAAAACCTGAGAGGCATCCACATGGGGGAATTATGTAGTAGATAAAGTAGCTGTGGCATCCAGATCTTCTTAATAAGATTGATCCGTCCTACCACTGACAGCGGCAGCTTAGACCATACTTGCATTTTCTGTTTGAATCTGCCCATGAGGGGGGATAAATTCAGCTTCTCATATTCCGTGAGTTTCCTAGACACCATCACCCCCAAATACTTAAATTCACTGACCACCTGCAGTCCTGACTGAGCATAGATCACAGAGTTATCCACATTATCTACAGGAAGGAGGGACGATTTTCTCCAATTGATAACCAAGCCAGAGTAGCGTCCAAAAACACAGATTACAACCATATTCTCTGGTAGGGACTCCCTAGCCTCGGCCAAGAACAGCAAGGCATCATCCGCATATAAGGCCATTTTCTCCTGTGACCCGCTCCGGCTAAATCCTACAATCCCGTCATGCCTCCTAACAATAGCTGCCAATGGCTCGATGGCTAGGGAAAACAGTAACGGAGACAAAGGGCATCCCTGCCTGGTTCCCCTATAGATCTGAAATCCCTCTGATAGATATCTGTTCACCCTCACCCGCGCTGTAGGCCTTCCATATAACAGCCGCACCCATGCTATGAAACTATCCCCCAAACCAAGCCTCTCCAGCACCTCTCATAGATACTCCCACTCAATACTATCGAATGCCTTAGCAGCATCTAGGGAACAGATGACTCTATTC
This sequence comes from Bufo bufo, assembly GCF_905171765.1. Taxonomy (NCBI): domain Eukaryota; kingdom Metazoa; phylum Chordata; class Amphibia; order Anura; family Bufonidae; genus Bufo; species Bufo bufo. The sequence continues at coordinate 42,658,410 of NC_053395.1, forward strand.
CCTGGGTTGTCCACCGGAATCTGCATATTTAGATATAGGCGTCTGATGTTAATCACCGTGGACCTATCCGGCAAGAATCCAGACTGATCCATATGTACAAGTGAAGTGACAACTTTCGAAAGGCGCATATCCAGCACCTTAGCTAGTATCTTTATGTCTGTGGGTAGCAATGATATGGGTCGGTATGAATCCGGAAGAAGAGGGTTTTTACCCGGCTTAGGGAGAAAAACTATAATAGCCTCCTGCACGGATGCCGGATACGTCCCCGTTTCTAAGGCCTCCTGCTAAACTTTCAACTGGGGCAGTAAGACATCTCCAAACTTCTTATAAATTTCTACCGGCAGCCCATCAGTACCCGGTGATTTATTATTTGCCATAGAAGACACCGCCTCCTCAATTTCCAGCAACTGTAACAGTCTATTAAGGTACTTTCTATCTGAATCTGACAGCCTAGGCAAGGATAACCCATGTAGATATGATGATATATCTTCCCTATTACAACCTAGACGTGACTGATATAAATCAGCATAAAAGGAGCTAAATACAGACACTATAGCCTGGCTATCCACAATTTCCGTCCCATCCACCCCCTGTAAAGCGGTAACATATGCCGAATTGGACTGTGCCCTAGCCACAAGGGCTAGTAGGTGGCCCGTCTTCTCCCCCTCATGATAATACTTCTGTCGCTGGAAGGATTGCTTTGTGCGGGAAAGTTTCACAACATGCGAGTTATATGCATCTTGAGCCTCCTTCTTGAGCCTCTTTCCAGACAGATAAAGACAACTGATCGCCCTTTTCCACAAAGTTTTTCCCAGTCACCCCAACTCGGTCCCTCAAAAATTCTCCAAATTGTCGGCTTTTAAGTTTGGCTCTACTAATCCCCTGAATAAGCACCCCCCTTAAGCAAGCCTTCATGGCGTCCCATACCACCCCGCTTGCGCTGAGCCTACATTCAGGGTAAAATACTCCTGCATAGTAGAACTAATGTAGGAACAGTCGATTACCTGTAACCAAAAAGAGTTAAATGTCCACAGCCGATGAGAGACGGGAACCACGGGTGCGATGGACAGACTCAAAAACAAAGGAGAATGGTCAGACAAAGCCAGAGTGAAGTACTTCACCTCCACCACCAAAGGCTGAGCCATCAGCATCATCACAGGTCCTTCAACCCCTAACAGTAAGTATTAGAAGTTCACAATCAGCTCTGCATTGATCCATACAGACTGGAATGGAGTGGTAAGAGGAGGTCCTCCACTTCTTGTCATTTACCCCCCCCCCCTGCCCTGTTTTTACTGATTGCACACTCATGTATAATACTTCAGACAGGTACAGTGACCACTACCTCATGTACCTCCCACGCAGTGACCATAATGCATAACTGACCACATATTTCTATAAACAATGCATCTACAGTATTATACCTTGTATGCCTCACATCTATATATATATATATATATATATATATATATAAATATATACACACACACTGCATATATTAAACGGTATTATAGATGCAATATATACAGATATATAATATATATTGCAGTGTACTGATATGTCAGGTACGAGGTATAATATATGCAGTGTGTATAGATATATTGTATATACAGTATTGGATTGATATGTGAGGTACGAGCTGTAATTTATACCTCACATATCAGTACACTGCTATATTTACAATATATCTGTACACACTGCATCTATTATACCTCGTACCTCACATTACACTACTGTATATACTATATATCTGTACAGACTGCATATAATATACCCTGTACTGCACATATCAATACACTGCTGTATATACTATATACCTGTACACACTGCATATATTATACCATGTTCCTCACATATCAGTACACTGCTGTATACACTATACATCTGTACACACTGCATCTATTATACCTCTTTTGTCTGCCAGGCCTGTTTTGTAATCCCAATCTGGCCATGATGCATAAATTATAAAACGCAGCAGCAAACATAGTTCATGGAACAAAGAGAGAGGCCTGGAATGGGCAGTGGGAGGGGCTATAAAAGGGGAATGGGGGCCCAATTTAGATTCTTGCTATGGGGCCCAGTGATTTCTATGTACGCCCCTGGCCGCACGTCACTCTGATCAGTGTAGGGATAGGATGCAGCTGCTGCTGTTAGGGCGAGATTAGGCAGGGATTTACTTACTGAAGTGATCGATGTACAGCTGTGTATCAGGGGCGTAACTAGAAGTGACTGGGCCCCACAGCAAATATTTGTAAGGGCCCCCCCCCCCAGCGCGCTTCGCACCTCCCTCCTCCTGTGTAAACCCCACTCCTTTGGCACAGTGTAGAGGTATACTGTATATTGTGTGGCACAGTGTAGAGGTATACTGTATATTGTGTGGCACAGTGGATGCTATATGTGTATAACATAAACATATTTCACATGAAAACTTTCAGTTACTTGGCCCTTGGGGATCTCGGACACCACTTCAACACTTGGCCGGAGGCTCGGCGGAGCTGATGTTGTGCTTTATCCTAATGAGAAAGATTTCATAATAAGGATTTTGAGAAGGGGCAGAGGGATAGCAGAGCAGGGAGAGGCTGGTGCTGCTACTAGGGGGTCATACCATGGGGGAGTAATAAAGCCCACTATAATGCCCCCCCCCCAGTAGTAATAATTCTCCTTATAATGTGACAGTGCAAAAATACCCCCTTGTAATGCCCCCAGTTGAGCTAATGTCCCCATAGTGCCCCCATAATGTCCCAGTATAAAATACCCCTATATAGTGCCCCCAGTAAATGCCTCCATAGTGCTCCTCTCCCCCCTTCCTGCTAGTGCCCCCCATAATGTACCAGCATAAAATGCCCCATATATAGTGCCCCAGTAGATGCCCCTCAGTGTCCGGCCTCTGATAGGCTGCCGGCCTAGTGTCCCCCATAATGCCCCCCAATAATGTGCCAGTAAGTGTCCCCATAGATGCCCCCATCATGTGCCAGTATCAAGTGCCTCTCTCCTCCCCCCCCCACATGTCCCAGTATCATAGTGCCATCTCCCCCCCCCCCACAAAAAAAGTGCCAGTATCAAGTGCCTCTCCCCCCCCCCCCCATGTGCCAGTATCAGGTGCCAACCCCCCCCCTCCCCCCAGGTGCCAGTATCAGGTGCCAACCCCTCTCCCCCCCCATGTGCCAGTATCAGATGCCTCCCCCCCCATGTGCCAGTATCAGGTGCCAACCTCCCCTCCCCCCCCAGGTGCCAGTATCAGGTGCCTGCCCCCATGTGCCAGTATCAGGTGCCTCTCCCCCCCCCCATGTGCCAGTATCAGGTGCCAACCCCGCCTCCCCCCCAGGTGCCAGTATCAGGTGCCAACCCCTCTCCCCCCCATGTGCCAGTATCAGGTGCCTCTCTCCCCCCCCCCCCCAGGTGCCAGTATCAGGTGCCTCCCCCCATATGCCAGTATCAGGTGCCTCTCTCCCCCCCAATGTGCCAGTATCAGGTGCCAACCCCCCCCCAGGTGCCAGTATCAGGTGCCTCTCTCCCCCCTATGTGCCAGTATCAGGTGCCAACCCCCCCTCCCCCCCAGGTGCCAGTATCAGGTGCCAACCCCTCTCCCCCCCCATGTCCCAGTATCATAGTGCCATCTCACCCCCCCCACAAAAAAAGTGCCAGTATCAAGTGCCTCTCTCCCCCCCCCATGTGCCAGTATCAGGTGCCAACCCCCCCCCTCCCCCCAGGTGCCAGTATCAGGTGCCAACCCCTCTCCCCCCCCCATGTGCCAGTATCAGATGCCTCCCCCCCCCCCATGTGCCAGTATCAGGTGCCAACCCCCCCTCCCCCCCAGGTGCCAGTATCAGGTGCCTGCCCCCATGTGCCAGTATCAGGTGCCTCTCCCCCCCCCCATGTGCCAGTATCAGGTGCCAACCCCGCCTCCCCCCCAGGTGCCAGTATCAGGTGCCAACCCCTCTCCCCCCCATGTGCCAGTATCAGGTGCCTCTCTCCCCCCCCCCCCCAGGTGCCAGTATCAGGTGCCTCCCCCCATATGCCAGTATCAGGTGCCTCTCTCCCCCCCCCCCATGTGCCAGTATCAGGTGCCACCCCCCCCCCCAGGTGCCAGTATCAGGTGCCAACCCCTCTCCCCCCCATGTGCCAGTATCAGGTGCCTCTCTCCCCCCTATGTGCCAGTATCAGGTGCCAACCCCCCCTCCCCCCCAGGTGCCAGTATCAGGTGCCAACCCCTCTCCCCCCCCATGTGCCAGTATCAGGTGCCTCTCTCTCCCCCCCCATGTGCCAGTATCAGGTGCCAACCCCCCCCAGGTGCCAGTATCAGGTGCCAATCCCTCTCCCACCCCCCATGTGCCAGTATCAGGTGCCTCTCTCCCCCCCATGTGCCAGTATCAGGTGACAACCCCCCTCCCCCCCCAGGTGCCAGTATCAGGTGCCAACCCCTCTCCCCCCCATGTGCCAGTATCAGGTGCCTCTCCCCCCCCCATGTGCCAGTATCAGGTGCCTCCCCCCATGTGCCAGTATCAAGTGCCCCCCCCCCGCTCCCCCCATGGCAGTAACAGTCGGGTATTAAAAAAAACTAATAAACACTTCTACTTACCTCCATGTCAGCGATGCGATGCAGCCTCTTCCTGTGTCCCGCCCTGCATTGTGTCCCGCCCTGTATGTCCATAAGAGATGCCTTGCACGTTCATATTATCTAAAACCCAGTCTTCTGCAGAAAGCGCACAGATGGCGCCTGAAAACCAAGCCCATCAGTCTGTCACATCACCCCCATGCATATCGGGGAACCTGTCTGAGCCTCAACTTATGCAGCAGTCTCTTATGCTGTTTGAAGACTCTGCTGGCAGGGTTTCCCAAGGGCATCCACCTAGCCGTTCCCCAGAGGTGGAAGACATAGAATGCACTGACGCACAACCACTTATGTTTCCTGATGATGAGGACATGGGAATTACCACCTCAGCACGTCTCTGATGATGAAACACAGGTGCCAACTGCTGTGTCTTTCTGCAGTGTGCAGACTGAACAGGAGGTCAGGGAGGAAGACTGGGTGGAAGACGATGCAGGGGACGATGAGGTCCTAGACCCCACATGGAATGAAGATCGTGCCACTGACTTTCAGAGTTCGGAGGAAGAGGCAGTGGTGAGACCGAGCCAACAGCGTAGCAAAAGAGGGAGCAGTGGGCAAAAGCAGAGCATCCGCCGCCAAGAGAGTCCGCCTGCTACTGGCCACCGCCATCTGGGACCGAGCACCCCAAAGGCAGCTTCAAGGAGTTCCCTGGCGTGGCAGTTCTTCAAACAATGTGCTGACGACAAGACCTGAGTCGTTTGCACGCTGTGCCATCAGAGCCTGAAGCGAGGCATTAACGTTCTAAACCTTAGCACAACCTGCATGACCACGCACCTGCATGCAAAGCATGAACTGCAGTGGAGTAAACACCTTAAAAACAAGGAACTCACTCAGGCTCCCCCTGCTACCTCTTCTGCTGCTGCCTCGGCCTCTTCCTCCGCCTCTGGAGGAACGTTGGCAACTGCCGCCCAGCAAACAGAGGATGTGCCACCAACACCACCACCTCCGTCACCAAGCATCTCAACCATGTCACACGGCAGCGTTCAGCTCTCCATCTCACAAACATTTGAGAGAAAGCGTAAATTCCCACCTAGCCACCCTCGATCCCTGGCCCTGAATGCCAGCATTTCTAAACTACTGGCCTATGAAATGCTGTCATTCAGGCTGGTGGACACAGACAGCTTCAAACAGCTCATGTCGCTTGCTGTCCCACAGTATGTTGTTCCCAGCCGCCACTACTTCTCCAAGAGAGCCGTGCCTTCCCTGCACAACCAAATATCCGATAAAATCAAGTGTGCACTGCGGAACGCCATCTGTGGCAAGGTCCACCTAACAGCAGATACGTGGACCAGTAAGCACAGCCAGGGACGCTATATCTCCCTAACTGCACACTGGGTAAATGTAGTGGCGGCTGGGCCCCAGGCGGAGAGCAGTTTGGCGCACGTCCTTCTGCCGCCAAGGATCGCAGGGCAACATTCTTTGCCTCCTGTTGCCTCCTCCTCCTCCTACTCGGATTCCTCCTCCTCTTCTTCCACCTGCTCATCCAGTCAGCCACACACCTTCACCACCAACTTCAGCACAGCACGGGGTAAACGTCAGCAGGCCATTCTGAAACTCATATGTTTGAGGGACAGGCACCACACCGCGCAGGAATTGTGGCGGGGTATTGAACAACAGACCGACGAGTGGTTGCTGCCGGTGAGCCTCGTCGCAGCTCTGGGAATAGCCGGTTTGACGCACATCGCTTGCCTGGCGCATGTGCTGAATTTGGTGGTGCAGAAGTTCATTCACAACTACCCCGACATGTCAGAGCTGCTGCATAAAGTGCGGTCCGTCTGTGAGCGCTTCGGGCGTTCACATCCTGCTGCTGCTCACCTGTCTGCGCTACAGCGTAACTTCGGCCTTCCCGCTCACCGCCTCATATGCGACGTGCCCACCAGGTGGAACTCCACCTTGCACATGCTGGACAGACTGTGCGAGCAGCAGCAGGCCATAGTGGAGTTTCAGCTGCAGCACGCACAGGTCAGTCGCACTGCGGAACAGCACCACTTCACCACCAATGACTGGGCCTCCATGCGAGACCTGTGTGCTCTGTTGCGCTGTTTCGAGTACTCCACCAACATGGCCAGTGGCGATGACGCCGTTATCAGCGTTACAATACCACTTCTATGTCTCCTTGAGAAAACACTTAGGGCGATGGTGGAAGAGGAGGTGGCCCAGGAGGAAGAGGAGGAAGAGGGGTCATTTTTAGCACTTTCAGGCCAGTCTCTTAGAAGTGACTCAGAGGGAGGTTTTTTGCAACAGCAGAGGCCAGGTACAAATGTGGCCAGACAGGGCCCACTACTGGAGGACGAGGAGGATGAGGATGAGGAGGAGGTGGAGGAGGATGAGGATGAAGCAGGTTCACAGCGGGCTGGCACCCAACGCAGCTCGGGCCCATCACTGGTGCGTGGCTGGGGGAAACACAGGACGATGACGATACGCCTCCCACAGAGGACAGCTTGTCCTTACCTCTGGACAGCCTGGCACACATGAGCGACTACATGCTGCAGTGCCTGCGCAACGACAGCAGAGTTGCCCACATTTTAACGTGTGCGGACTACTGGGTTGCCACCCTGCTGGATCCCCGGTACAAAGACAATGTGCCCACCTTACTTCCTGCACTGGAGCGTGATAGAAAGATGCGCGAGTACAAGCGCACATTGGTAGACGCGCTACTGAGAGCATTCCCAAATGTCACAGGGGAACAAGTGGAAGCCCAAGGCGAAGGCAGAGGAGGAGCAAGAGGTCGCCAACGCAGCTGTGTCACGCCCAGCTCCTCTGAGGGCAGGGTTAGCATGGCAGAGATGTGGAAAAGTTTTGTCAACACGCCACAGCTAAGTGCACCTGCAGCGTACTCAAGTTGTGTGCAGTAGGTGTTTCTGGGTGATGTAGTGCAATAGACACTAACCTGGTACGGCTGACTCTCTGCAAGGGCAGGTGATGGTATAAGATGTTCGTGACGCCAGTGCCAAGTAAACGGTGGCACGCCGTTTGCGGATGCAGGAATAAATTGAGGAACACGTGGTATTAAAACCAAACTCCAACTTTAGTAGTCATCATCAATACAGGGACATTAATGGAATCACAGTTCCTTTGCATACAGTCGATCTTGCAATACGGTTGATGCAGGCAATTACAGATTTAGCAAGGTGATTACAGAGTGTTGAACACAGGACTTGCAGTACAGGAGCTTGCACTCTATTTCTGTCTGATCCTGGAATATAGCAATTCTTCACCAAGGCCCAATAACCTAGTTCCGGCTTTATATCCTTGGCTATAGCTTTATAAAAGTACCTCCTCTGTTATTCTTAGTACCTCTTGCTTTCCTGATCTTTGCCTCTGTCCCTCTCAGCTTCCTCAGGCTCTTTAGCTAAGATATTCCTGTTTCTGCATATGGGAATTCAGGAGGGAATCTTCTCCTGGACAGCAGGCTTCAGGCCTGGACTGGTTTCTGACATTGTCTAATCTCCAACTGTGGATTACAGACACTAGACTCCGTCTGCCTTTCCCTTCCCTGTCTGGGCCTTATATAAACTAGGGCTCCCTAGCTCCCTCTAATGACTAGAAGCTGGAATGACACACCTAGCAGGCCTGTACATGCAAGTGTCATAGTAACAGGGAAACACATAGCATTGCATTACATGACATTTTATAAAACTGACATATAACAATTTCTCCATAACTAAGGAGGGACGACAGCACACCAAGTGACACTTTAGTAGTGACGGGTATTACAGTTCCCGTACACTACATACCCCACTGCTTTAAGCTGAGTACGACCTCGTACTCCATCATGGGTCGCCCAACTGGAATCTCTACCTGAAATAGAAAATAGAGACATGCAGGCATACATACATATAATTCATCTGCATTTACATTTACATCAGGTCCAATTGGCAAAAGTGAAGTGTGGTGACAAGGGGCGTCGTTCTCTTCTCTCAGGATAGTGAATGGAACGGGGGCGCTGACCTGGCACAGCGTAACATTATAACCAGGATAGTCCATGACAATGAATAAGTCCATAATGGAACAGTAGAAAACGGTAAAACAGTATCAAAGTTCTTGGAGGCTCAAAGAACAAACATGAGTCCGTACCCAGGTTATTTCTTATTAAATCACAGAGGCTCTCATGCAGTGGAGTCCATCCCTGGGCACAATACTTCTGAAAGAGTAAGAATCTCAGAGGCTCAGGTCCTTTTGAGTCTGTCTCCGGGCACGGTTCCTTATTATCAAATTGCACAATAAAAGGACAGCAAGAAAAGTGCTGTAATACCCCTGATCAACCTGAAAAGGGGGTGAAGGGTAAAAGGTGCAACTAAAGGAACAGGCACAACTTGGCGTGGGGTAGCAAAAGCAGGCAGGAGATCCTGGAAACAAACGTGGCCTTGCTGACTTTGTGATTTCAGTGGTCAACACCTACCACTGAGCCGTGGACAAACTGGCAGCCGCAACAAAGGACCAGAAACGTAGGACTCCTGTCCTGGAAGGGTTAATACCCTCATTCATTGAGGAAATAAATCAAAGGCCTAGCAGGCTGATTACAGTGGCATATCATATCCACTTGGCTCCGCTGGCAGGTATCGTCTGTAGTATTCTTCTACAGGAGGGTGTGCCCACATAACAGTGTCAGGGGGCAGCTGTAGAGTAAAGGGGCCCCTAATAGGTATTGGCCCCATAGGCCTAGGGGTGAACCCTCTGGTGGACCGTGCCGGTCCTGGCATGATCACTGCAGGGTGTAACGGGCTGGGCACCGCCGCAGCAAGCGGTCCGGTGCTCTGGGTGCAGCAGTTTACGGCAATCGCGGGTCCGGTCTGGGGCACTGACGGAGCGGTGGCAACAGAAGGCGGTCTACGGGTGGTGACAGGCACCCTTACCTCATCCTTCCTTGGCGGTGTCCGGATCCTGGCGGTGTGTATCTTGCGCAACTCCCGCAACTTCTCCTCCAGCCGGACGATCTGCTCACCGATGCTCTCTGTGTCGGAGTCGCTGTCATCTGCTGGCGCCGCTGGCGCAGGTACAGTCACCGATGGCGCGGACTCGGCCTCTGCAGGTTCTGGCGATGCGTCTGGTCTCCGACCCCTCCGGATGTTTTCAAAGGTAGCACTAAGTCCTTTTAACTGTTCCATCTCTGATATGGTCTTCTCCCGACGAGGCAGCTCGGGGGAAGGATAGGGGCTCACCCATTTCTCCAACACGGTTGGCTGCCAGAAGACGTTAGGCCCAATGAAGGAGCTCCGCTCCTGGAAGGCGTGATGGGCCGGCTCTGGAGAGCGTTCAGGTTCCCGCTCGCAGCCAGAGTAGTCTTCTCCTTCTTCTGCCTCCCAGTCCTCAGGTGCTCGCTTGGGACGGGTCACGGCAGTGGCATAAGGGCCTCGCAGGCTCTCGGCAGGGGTGTATTCCACTTCCTCTCCCTCGCGGAGGCTATGCTGGTAAGAAGGGAGGTAGTCTCTTTTGACAGACCTTCGATTCACATAGAGGTCTCTGCCAGTAAGATAGTCTTGGATGAACCCGTAGCCACGGGATTTGTCAAATGACAGCACCACTCCCTTTCTCCTTTCCAGGCGGGGTTGGGTGTGCGTATGCTTCTCATGTATTGTCTTAGTTAGTTCCTCATAAAGGATTTTGGTCTTTGTATTCCGCTTTATAGCGGCCTCTCGGATTTCCGCCATCAGGGAGGACCATTTGAAAGATGGTTGGAAAAAGTCTCTCCACGAGCCATAGTAGGGCTCGGGTTCTTTCTCCCTTGGGCGGCAGGCGGGTTGCTCTGGTCCCGGAGAGTAGGCCGGTGGAGCCTCCTCTGGCTCTACACCAACATCAGGCACTTGCGGTATTTCAGGCGTCGACATTGCAGCACAATGACGCTCACTTTTCAACATGCTCGATCCTTCTGAGGAGAGCGATAGGGTCACATCAATTAAAGCAGCCAGCTCCTCCCATTGCACTGGGAGGCCGCCCCCCAGGTATTCCAGTATATGGAAGGCGGTGTCCACGCTGGCAGACATGCAAATGTCCAGATAAGCAGTGGCGCCTGGCCTTGAACTCCTTCCCGCTTTTTCCTCAGAAAGGCGCCAATTTTTCCCGCCTTTTCGGGATGAAGATGACGCAGCAGTAAATTCAGCAAGCTCAGCGGCCATTTTTAGCAAGAAACGCTGTCTGTTCACTGACAGCAAGCAGGATTGTAAAAAGTCCACAAAACCACACTCCAATGCGGCGATTTTCTTCCTCTGTGTAGCGCAACACTGCACAGCGCTTCTTAGAGGTTTTTGGTACACTTTGGGTATGATTTTCAGTCCACAAAGTCCACTTGAATAAAACAGGCAAATTGTCACTTTGGTCACAGGGCAACTGTATAAGGCACAAAGTTCACGCTTCTTGCACTAGAAAGCGTGCGTATCCTGTTCGTGAACGCCAAAAGAGAGGTGCAGCGTACTCAAGTTGTGTGCAGTAGGTGTTTCTGGGTGATGTAGTGCAATAGACACTAACCTGGTACGGCTGACTCTCTGCAAGGGCAGGTGATGGTATAAGATGTTCGTGACGCCAGTGCCAAGTAAACGGTGGCACGCCGTTTGCGGATGCAGGAATAAATTGAGGAACACGTGGTATTAAAACCAAACTCCAACTTTAGTAGTCATCATCAATACAGGGACATTAATGGAATCACAGTTCCTTTGCATACAGTCGATCTTGCAATACGGTTGATGCAGGCAATTACAGATTTAGCAAGGTGATTACAGAGTGTTGAACACAGGACTTGCAGTACAGGAGCTTGCACTCTATTTCTGTCTGATCCTGGAATATAGCAATTCTTCACCAAGGCCCAATAACCTAGTTCTGGCTTTATATCCTTGGCTATAGCTTTATAAAAGTACCTCCTCTGTTATTCTTAGTACCTCTTGCTTTCCTGATCTTTGCCTCTGTCCCTCTCAGCTTCCTCAGGCTCTTTAGCTAAGATATTCCTGTTTCTGCATATGGGAATTCAGGAGGGAATCTTCTCCTGGACAGCAGGCTTCAGGCCTGGACTGGTTTCTGACATTGTCTAATCTCCAACTGTGGATTACAGACACTAGACTCCGTCTGCCTTTCCCTTCCCTGTCTGGGCCTTATATAAACTAGGGCTCCCTAGCTCCCTCTAATGACTAGAAGCTGGAATGACACCCCTAGCAGGCCTGTACATGCAAGTGTCATAGTAACAGGGAAACACATAGCATTGCATTACATGACATTTTATAAAACTGACATATAACAATTTCTCCATAACTAAGGAGGGACGACAGCACACCAAGTGACACTTTGGTAGTGACGGGTATTACAGTTCCCGTACACTACATACCACCACCTGATACGGAACGTGTTAGCAGGAGGCAACATTTCACTAACATGGTGGAACAGTACCTGTGCACACCCCTCCACGTACTGACTGATGGTTCGGCCCCATTCAACTTCTGGGTCTCCAAATTGTCCACGTGGCCAGAGCTAGCCTTTTATGCCTTGGAGGTGCTGGCCTGCCCGGCGGCCAGCGTTTTGTCTGAACGTGTATTCAGCACGGCAGGGGGCGTCATTACAGACAAACGCAGCCGCCTGTCTACAGCCAATGTGGACAAGCTGACGTTCATAAAAATGAACCAGGCATGGATCCCACAGGACCTGTCCATCCCTTGTGCAGATTAGACATTAACTACCTCCCCTTAACCATATATTATTGTACTCCAGGGCACTTCATTCAATCCTCTTTTTATTTTCATTTTACCATTATGCAGCGTACTCAAGTTGTGTGTAAAGGTGTTCCTGGGTGTAGTAGTGCAATAAACACTAACCTGAGACAGCTGACTCTCTGCATAGGCAGGTGATGGTAGAAATTGTTCGTGACGCCAGTGCCAAGTAAACGGTGGCACGCCGTTTGCGGATAGCAGGAATAAATTGAGGAACACGTGGTATTAAAACAGAACTCCAACTTTAGTAGTTTTCATGCAGAGACAATATTGGAATCGCTGTTCCTTGGCATACAGTCGATTTTGCAATACGGTTGATGCAGGCAATACAGATGGAGCAAGGTGATTACAGAGTGTTGGACACAGGACTTGCAGTACAGAAGCTTGCACTCTATCTCTGACTGATCCTGGAATATAGCAATTCTTCACCAAGGCCCAATAACCTAGTTCTGGCTTTATATCCTTGGCTATAGCTTTAGAAAGTACCTCCTCTGTTATTTTTAGTACCTCTTGCTTCTCTGCACTTTGCCTCGGTCTCTCTCTCAGCTTCCTCAGGCTCTTTAGCTAAGATATTCCTGTTTCTGCATATGGGAATTCAGGAGGGAATCTTCTCCTGGACAGCAGGCTTCAGGCCTGGACTTGTCTCTGACATTGTCTAATCTCCAACTGTAGATTACAGACACTAGACTCCGTCTGCCTTCTACTTCCCTGACTGGGCCTTATATAAACTAGGGCTCTCTAGCTCCCTCTAATGACTAGAAGCTGGAATGACACCCCTAGCAGGCCTGTACATGCAAGTTTCACAGTAACAGGGAAATACATGCATTACATTATATGACATTTTATAAAACTGACATATACCAACTTCTCCATAATCAAGGAGGGACGACAGCACACCAAGTGACACTTTGGTAGTGACGGGTATTACAGTCCCCGTACACTACAATTATATTGCGGGGCAACCCAAAGTTGAATGAACCTCTCCTCTGTCTGGGTGCCGGGGCCTAAAAATATCTGACAGTGGCCTGTTCCAGTGTTGGGTGACATGAAGCCTGATTCTCTGCTATGACATTGTAGTGTCCCACTAGGTAGGGGTGGGCACTACACAAGGGTCACGTGTTACTCCTACTCCCAAGGAACAGTGATGTTATATTTAACCATGCATTTTACTGTATTTTCTGTGTGCTTTTTTATGCAATGTTTCCCCTGTGTCATGCATAGCAGGCCTATGAGGGTGTAGTTAGGCATCCTAGACACTAGAGGGAGATAGGGAGCCCCTAGTATAAATGTTCAGGCCCAGACAGGGAGTAGTCTGTTGTCAGGAGTCTGTGGACACAGAAATGAGAAGGCACCAGCCAGAGATATGCTGAGGGCCTCCTCCTGACATGCAGCTGGATAGTCCAGACTTCTAGTTGCTACCAGGCGGCTAGTGAAGAACTCTAGCCTGCCTGCTGATAAAGTGAGCCACAGTTAGCTCAGAAGATGACCCCAGTAGTAGAAATGATCCTCCTGGGAGAAACCTGCAGCTCCCGGCACAACAGGAACAATACAACCAGCTCAGATAAGTAAGCTGATGGGCAGAGGTACTATAAAGTAAGGGCTCTTTCACACTTGCGTTCTTGTCTTCCGGCATAGAGTTCCGTCGTCGGGGCTCTATGCCGGAAGAATCCTGATCAGGATTATCCTAATGCATTCTGAATGGAGAGTAATCCGTTCAGGATGCATCAGGATGTCTTCAGTTCCGGAACGGAACGTTTGTTGGCCGGAGAAAATACCGCAGCATGCTGCGCTTTTTGCTCCGGCCAAAAATCCGGAACACTTGCCGCAAGGCCGGATCCGGAATTAATGCCCATTGGAAGGCATTGATCCGGATCCGGCCTTAAGTTAAACGTCGTTTCGGCGCATTGCCGGAGCCGACATTTAGCTTTTTCAGAGTGGTTACCATGGCTGCCGGGACACTAAAGTCCTGACAGCCATGGTAAAGTGTAGCGGGGAGCGGGGGAGCAGCATACTTACCGTCCGTGCGGCTCCCCGGGCGCTCCAGAGTGACGTCAGGGCGCCCCAAGCGCATGGATCACGTGATCGCATGGATCACGTCATCCATGCGCATGGGGCGCTCTGACGTCATTCTGGAGCGCCCCGGGAGCCGCACGGACTGTAAGTATACCGCTCCCCCGCTCCCCGCTCCTACTATGGCAACCAGGACTTTAATAGCGTCCTGGGTGCCATAGTAACACTGAAAGCATTTGGAAGACGGTTCCGTCTTCAAATGCTTTCAGTACACTTGCGTTTTTCCGGATCCGGCAGGCACCTCCGGCAACGGAAGTGCATGCCGGATCCCAACAACGCAAGTGTGAAAGAGGCCTAAGAAGCAAGGGTCAATACGGGAGGAAGATTTATTACCAAGGATTAAAGCCAGCATTTAGGCATCCGGGCCTTGGGATCCAGCCAGCTAGAATAGCTGAGGGGATAGAGCAGCCTTGACTGAGAAGCATTAACTGTTTATCCTCCAAGTATCTTGCAAGATTGTTACTTGCCATATTAAGAAGTAAACCTGCTTGTGAATGATATGATTCAAGGGACTGCATTACCAACTGTCTGTATAAAGTTTGGACTGTTTCCTAAGTAAAGCAACGTTTTGTTCACTATATCATCTGTGTACCTCAATTACTGCTCCTATAAATCGGTGTGCCACCGTTACAGGCACTGGCGTCACGATTCTTAAAGGGACCTTGCCCCAGGCACTCAAAATACCTGTAACATCCAGGGCACCTCATCCACCATCAGGCCTGGTCCCTACATACAGAGTGTGCCCCAGAGGAACTTGTGTCTACCTCTCCTTCACTGCCGCATGCCTGCCCAAGTGAGTAACCCTCGATTGCCCATAACCGTGACCTCACTAATCGCAATACCCTGCAGGTCTGGCGTGCTGCAACATGAAGCCTGAATCTCTGCTATGGGACCTCTCTCCTCTGTCTGGGTGCCGGGGCCTAAAAATATGTGACAGTGGCCTGTTCCAGTGGTGGGTGACATGAAGCCTGATTCTCTGCTATGGGACCTCTCTCCTCTGTCTGGGTGCCGGGGCCTAAAAATATCTGACAATGGCCTTTTCCAGTGGTGGGTGACATGAAGCCTGATTCTCTGCTATGACATGAAGCCTGATTCTCTGCTATGACATGAAGCCAGATTCTCTGCTATGGGACCTCTCTCCAATTGATATTGGTTAATTTTTATTTATTTTATTTTTATTTTTATTCATTTCCCTATCCACATTTGTTTGCAGGGGATTTACCTACATTTTGCTGCCTTTTGCAGCCCTCTAGCCCTTTCCTGGGCTGTTTTACAGCCTTTTTAGTGCCGAAATGTTCGGGTCCCCATTGACTTTAATGGGGTTCGGGTTCGGGACGAAGTTCGGGTCGAATTCGGATCCCTAACCTGAACATTTCCGGGAAGTTCGGCTGAACTTCTCGAACCCGAACATACAGGTGTTCGCTCAACTCTAAATAGGAGCATTGTAGGTACTGGTGATACAGTGGTCAGGCATGATATCATAGATACAGAGCATCAATACAGACATGGTAGAAAAGATCCCCAGAAAAGAAAAGTAACAGAAACAAAAACCAGAACCAAAAAATCGTGCCTGCATTGCGTCTTCTAACAGGCCGAGGCACAAGTCCTCCATATAACCGGACATCTAAGTAACGTTTCAAACTCTCTACTTCTGCTGAGCGAGATTGTCCCCTCGCCATAAAAGGATACTTGTGCTCCGTGGGCAGTTCAGTAGTAGAACAGTAGAGAGATATATTTCCAAAAGGTCACTCATTAGCAACCAACGGTACAAACTTGAAATGGAAGGACGGCCATCATCTCTCCTCCTGTCGCAGTCGACGTTCATGCTGGTTGATCCATGTGGCCGCATGTTTCGGTGCATTGAAGAAATGAGCAGATCCCAGAGCAGCCACCCGCAGACGTGCCAGGTACATCATAGAATAGGACACTTAGAGGGAACGAAGTCGCCGCTTGACATCCAGGAACTGGCTCTGCTTCTTGTGGACTTCGGAAGAAAAGTCCTGAAAAAATGCAATTGTCCGCCCGTTGATGGTGATGTCAGGGCAGTTTCTGGCAGCCCTCAAATTGGCATCCCTGTCCCTGTAGTGAAGTAATTTAATCAGGACATGTCGTGGGGGTGCTCCCGGCGGCAGAGGTCTGGTGGGGACTCGGTGCGCCCGTTCCACCGCAAATAATGGGGAGAGTACCTTAGTGCCAAATACGTCTTTAAGCCATGTTTCAAAGTAAGACGTGGGGTCTTGTCCCTCAACTTTTTCAGGAATCCCCAGAAGACGTACATTGTTGCGTCTAAGACGGTTCTCCAGATCATCTGTCTTGGCTATTAATGCTGAGATCTGTTGTTCATGGGTGAGGGATGCCCTGGTTAGAGGGGGTAGCTTATCTTCCACCTCACTGACACGACCCTCCACCTCCACCATTCTTTCATTAACTTTCTGCAGATCATGGCAAATAAAGGAGAACTCTTGCTTCAGGGACCCCATTTGCGGCTGTAATGCTGTCAGGGTGACTCCACAATGAGTAACTGCCCTGAAGACATCTTTTTGTGTCGGCTCTGCACTCTGGGCAGACATGGCCCTCTCCTCCTATATTATAGCTGCCTCCTCTGCCCCTGCCACACCAACCTCCAAAGTGTCCTCATGGGCTCCTCCTGCAGTAGTCTGGGTTGTCTCTTCCACCTCCAAATCCTCTTCCATGTAGGGTCCCTGCAGTTATGGCATCTTCAGTGGTGCCCTGGAGTTCGCTGCAGCCCTCGCAGCTCTCAGCACACCTCCCGCTCTGCCCTGCTTCTTTGCCGTGGAAAGTGTGCCGTCGCCATATCGCACACCGCGCTCAGCACCTCCTGCTGTCTCCTTGGTCTTCTTGGCAGTTCCTCCGGCCATGGGACCCCTCCAGAAGGACACCGGGCGTTAACAGCCAGGAAGAAGAGATCGCTGCCGTTCCCTGGGAGATTCAGGAAAGCCCACGGAGCAGGCTACTTGTTATAGATAGCGGGAGCTAACACACGCTGCTGCCGCTTACATTCCTGGCAGGGGCGTAGCTAAAATCTCATGGGCCCTAGTGCAAGAGTTCAGCTTGGGCCCCCCTTCCCTCAGTGCTTGTTGGAAAGGGGCAGGGGAGCACGTAGGCTTCCTGCTGCCTGAGGCAAACATTGAAAGGGCACCCCCTCATGCCAAATTCTTGACCTAACCCCTTCCCTCCAGCCAGAGGTGTAACTTGACCAGCATGCACTTTCTATAATGCCAGTGTCTTAAGTGGCACAAGGGTCTTTGGGCCCCTCAGGCTCCTGGGCCCAGTAGCGAATGCTACCTCTGCACCCCCTATAGCTACACCCCTGATTCCCGGCCAGGCCACGCCCCCCATCGATAGACTTTTTTCAACTGCACATCATTCCAATCCCTAATGAAGAAAAACCGGCACTCCAATTTTCTTTGCTCAAAAAGATTTATTGGTCAGTCATGTGACGCGCGTTTCGACACTCACAGGTGTCTTTTTCAAATAGAAAGTGAGCAGCAGTATATGTGAAAGCACTAACAAACAAACAAACTTAAATAGCCCGCCCATGGTCATGTGATGATGACATCACACTGCCAATGGTCATGTGATGATGACATCACATTGCCGGGGAGACATGTCAACAACAGTATAAGTAGACATCTCTTGTTTAATCCTCACAGAGATGACGTCCTGAAGGATAAGTTTCAATTGCACTGCAAAGAGAACAATGTTGCAAAAAATAAATATATTATATGCACATCCATGATCCATGATGTATTGTAACAAATTTACCCAATGAATTTAAATAGCCCGCCCATGGTCATGTGATGATGACATCACACTGCCTATGGTCATGTGATGATGACATCACATTGCCGGGGAGACATATCAACAACAGTGTAAATAGACTCCTCTTGTTTAGTCTTCGCAGAGATGACGTCCTAAAGGGTAAGTTACAATTGCATTGCAGAGAAAACAGTGTTGCAAAAAGGGACATATCTTATATACACATCCATACACTCGTCAGGGTGTATGTTACTGCTATATATATATATATATATATATATATATATATATATATATACATGTTATGTATTTATTTATTTTATTAATAAAACGGCTGCTGTGGCCGATTTAATCCGATGTTGGCTACGAGTGTTCTTTTGGGAAAAGGTGGGGATCAGGTTATTCTTAAGGGGGGTAGTGGGAGGCCCTGCGGAATAACCAATAACCCAATCATGGTTTTTACCCTGCTTGCTGACTCCTCTTGTATCTCTCAGGTCGTTCCGGAAGGTCTGCTATTAGTGTACCCCCGCCAGTATTCTGTTATCAGCTCCACAGACGTATCTTGGGTCTCTAGCAGCCTTGCAGCTGGCTCTGGTAAATACCTAAGGGTAGCCTTTGTTTGATTCATACCACGCGTAGTGGTTTCAGAAGACTGGTACCAGTTTTGGGTTTCTCTGGCAGTGGCCTCATGCCTCACACAAGACCGTATGTACGGTATTTCGCGGAATGGACCTAATGATGTAGAAATCACACTGATGATCCGTGTGCTTTCTGCATCTATTTTTTGATAGAACATGTCCTATATTTGGCTTCAAAATGCAGACCATGGACCCATCAAAGTCAATGAGTACGCAAAAATAACAAATACAACACTAACATCACACGGACGTCATCCGTACTTTGCAGATATACACTGACCTAAAGAATTATTAGGAACACCATACTAATACGGTGTTGGACCCCCTTTTGCCTTCAGAACTGCCTTAATTCTACGTTTCATTGATTCAACAAGGTGCTGATAGCATTCTTTAGAAATGTTGGCCCATATTGATAGCTGATGGAGATTTGAGGGATGCACATCCAGGGCACGAAGCTCCCGTTCCACCACATCCCAAAGATGCTCTATTGGGTTGAGATCTGGTGACTGTGGGGGCCATTTTAGTACAGTGAACTCATTGTCATGTTCAAGAAACCAATTTGAAATGATTCAAGCTTTGTGACATGGTGCATTATCCTGCTGGAAGTAGCCATCAGAGGATGGATACATGTTCTCATTCTGTTTACGCCAAATTCTGACTCTACCATTTGAATGTCTCAACAGAAATCGAGACTCATCAGACCAGGCAACATTTTTCCAGTCTTCAACAGTCCAATTTTGGTGAGCTCGTGCAAATTGTAGCCTCTTTTTCTTATTTGTAGTGGAGATGAGTGGTACCCGGTGGGGTCTTCTGCTGTTGTAGCCCATCCGCCTCAAGGTTGTGCGTGTTGTGGCTTCACAAATGCTTTGCTACATAATTCGGTTGTAACGAGTGGTTATTTCAGTCAACATTGCTCTTCTATCAGCTTGAATCAGTCGGCCCATTCTCCTCTGACCTCTAGCATCCACAAGGCATTTTTGCACACACAGGACTGCCGCATACTGGATGTTTTTCCCTTTTCACACCATTCTTTGTAAACCCTAGAAATGGTTGTGCGTGAAAATCCCAGTAACTGAGCAGATTGTGAAATACTCAGACCGGCCCGTCTGGCACCAACAACCATGCCACGCTCAAAATTGCTTAAATCCCCTTTCTTTCCCATTCTGACATTCAGTTTGGAGTTCAGGAGATTGTCTTGACCAGGAGCACCCCCCTAAATGCATTGAAGCAACTGCCATGTGATTGGTTGACTAGATAATTGCATTAATGAGAAATAGAACAGGTGTTCCTAATAATTCTTTAGGTGAGTGTATGTTTTGCGCACCGCAAAATACATGCTGTGGTGTTGTCACGGCCATGGCTATGACCGTGACTCCTGAACCGCATGCGGTTGTCAGCGGTTTTCATTGGTGTTCAATCACAGGTGAGGGCTGTGGTATTGGCCTCACCTGTGGTTGCCGCTGGCAACAGTATGTATGTGGCAGCGTAGCAGGCTGAGCTGTGCCATGCAGCTCGCTACCCTGCGCATGCGGTTTTGTGTGGATGTGTGCACTGTGTTTTATGTTATTGTGTGCACGTTCCCTTTAAGTGGTGTTTTCCCTTCCCTGGTGTTGGAAGGGTTAATCCCCTTCCTAGTGTGTGTGATCACTGGGTGTGTCCGACTGTGGGGTGTGGCTTCTTGGCCTATAAAGCCTCACTGCTTTTGCAGGCCTTCAGGTTGCTTCAGCCATGCTTAGCTGAGAGCAGCCTCATGTATTTATTACCTGCCAGTAAGAGCCACCCCTGTGGTCATAAACCTTAATGTCATAACCATATTGTGCTTAAGTTATTTCCAGTTATGTGAGATGTCCGTGTGATGTTTTATATGTCTCCCTTTGTGCAGCTATGGATCTGGGTCCCTGTGTGGGGATGCGTTTATGATCTGCACCCTGCTAACACAGGGATCCAGTCAGCAAGGCTGTGGCAGGTAGGTGGAACTCTAGTTCACCTGCCATATCCATAGAGCTGTTTATGTCTCCCCTTTTCCTGCAGCTTGGCCGTTGAGACTCCTGCTCCTCCGTGTCTAGGAGGAGTGGGCTTGTCTTACTCAGCTCCTAGGTGAGGGTCATCTTGAGGGCCAGCAGGGACTTTTAGGTTCCGGAGCATGGGCCCTCCTACCATCAAGGTTGGCCCATGTAACTAGGAGCTAGGGTCAGGTTAGGGATGCCTTAGGAGGTGACCTGCTCCCTAATCCTGTCTTCATGGCCAAGCAGCCGAAACATCACCGGGCTCCACACGGCTGAGGATTTCCCCCATCCTCAGCCGTGACAGTATGACCACAGTCGCTTCTTACGTGGCGCTCCCTCGAAAGAGGGTAAAGCATGCACCGCTATCTGCGGATGGGGTGCATGCGCGTTCTCCGGAGGGAGAGCGTTATGGGGCTCACCATTTACGGCGTGGTGAGTGGCATTCCCCGCCATTCCCAGCTCACCGTTGTCCGTGTTGGTGTCCCCTTTTTGTTTGTCTTTCCCCTCCCCCCCCTCCCATTGTTTCTTATGCCTCACCAACTTCCCCCTTTTGTTGTTGGGAGGGGCTTTGAGGGGTGGGAGTATGCATTCCCTCGAAAGAGGGTGTAGCATGTACCACCGTCTGTGAAGGGGTACATGCGCGCTCTTCGGAGGGAGAGCGTTCTGGGGGTTTCGCCTCTGATGGCGCGGTGAGTGGCGTTTACCCGCCATCCCTTCACCGTTGCCTCGTTTGGCGTCCCCCTGATTTTATTACACGTGGTGTGTGTCTGGTATGCGGTATGCATACCTTCGAAAGAGGGTGCAGCATGCAGTGCCATATCCTTGTGGCCTGCATGCGCGTTCTCCGGAGGGAGAGCGTTCCTGGGGGTTCTCCGTTAACGGCACGGTTGGTGGCTTATTCCCCGCCACCTTACCTTCCGTGTCCGTGTTGGGGATCCCTCGTCCCTCTCCATGTTCCCATCTCTGGTCGTTTGCTGGCAGCACTCCGTAAGTGGTCCGGCTGCGTGCTGGTTAGGAGTGTCTGCTGGCAGCGACTGGAGTGGGGACGTGAGTGGAGAGTCCCCTCGTCCATCTCTCAGTGGTTCTTTTCTCTTTGTTGCTGGTGCGGGCTGCAGTCCTCGTCGGACTGGCTAGTGTGAGCCGGGAGAGGATGCAGCTGACAGCGACCCCTTTTTAGAACCGGCACTGAGAGTGGACGTCCCCTTCTCCTATCCCCTTGTCTGAGTCCCTCACGTGTCTTTTTTTGGTGGGGGGGCTTTGAGGGGTGGGAGTGTCACGGCCATGGCTATGACCGTGACTCCTGAACCGCATGCGGTTGTCAGCGGTTTTCATTGGTGTTCAATCACAGGTGAGGGCTGTGGTATTGGCCTCACCTGTGGTTGCCGCTGGCAACAGTATGTATGTGGCAGCGTAGCAGGCTGAGCTGTGCCATGCAGCTCGCTACCCTGCGCATGCGGTTTTGTGTGGATGTGTGCACTGTGTTTTATGTTATTGTGTGCACGTTCCCTTTAAGTGGTGTTTTCCCTTCCCTGGTGTTGGAAGGGTTAATCCCCTTCCTAGTGTGTGTGATCACTGGGTGTGTCCGACTGTGGGGTGTGGCTTCTTGGCCTATAAAGCCTCACTGCTTTTGCAGGCCTTCAGGTTGCTTCAGCCATGCTTAGCTGAGAGCAGCCTCATGTCTTTATTACCTGCCAGTAAGAGCCACCCCTGTGGTCATAAACCTTTATGTCTAAACCATAATGTCATAACCATATTGTGCTTAAGTTATTTCCAGTTATGTGAGATGTCCGTGTGATGTTTTATATGTCTCCCTTTGTGCAGCTATGGATCTGGGTCCCTGTGTGGGGATGCGTTTATGATCTGCACCCTGCTAACACAGGGATCCAGTCAGCAAGGCTGTGGCAGGTAGGTGGAACTCTAGTTCACCTGCCATATCCATAGAGCTGTTTATGTCTCCCCTTTTCCTGCAGCTTGGCCGTTGAGACTCCTGCTCCTCCGTGTCTAGGAGGAGTGGGCTTGTCTTACTCAGCTCCTAGGTGAGGGTCATCTTGAGGGCCAGCAGGGACTTTTAGGTTCCGGAGCATGGGCCCTCCTACCATCAAGGTTGGCCCATGTAACTAGGAGCTAGGGTCAGGTTAGGGATGCCTTAGGAGGTGACCTGCTCCCTAATCCTGTCTTCATGGCCAAGCAGCCGAAACATCACCGGGCTCCACACGGCTGAGGATTTCCCCCATCCTCAGCCATGACAGGTGTGCATGAAGCCTAACACATGAGCACATTGGTGCAGCCAATCACTGGCCTCGGTGGTGCTGTCTGCACATGATTGCTAAGGCCAATGATTGCAGTGGTCACATGGCTGTACGGCACATAGACCGGTGGATACCCCCAGAGCATCAGTGCTGGAACAGCAGGGGATTTAACATGTGAATATTGATAATGATAAATAATGGTGATTTATTTTAATTTTTTCACATTGCCTGCTGTTGGACACATTTTTTCAAATTCTGGTCGATCCCTTTAAGAGGACCTGTTCCCTCTCCTGATAGGTCTGTTTTAGTAACTACTTGCATCCCCTGTATAACAATTCTGGATCATCTAAGCTTATGCCTCCATGCTGTGCTATTCCTCCCTTAAGCCTCATTCACACGTCCATGTCCGTGCTCAAATCCGTGAAAAGGTTGTCAGTGATGCCTCCATCAACATGTCCGTGATGGATCCGTGTTTGGGCCGCATATCCATTTTTTGCTATCCATGTGTCATCCGCAGGGGCGTAGCTATAGGGGGTGCAGAGGTAGCAGTCGCTACCGGGCCCAGGAGCCTGAGGGGGCCCAAAGACCCTTGTGCCACATAAGACACTGGCATTATAGAAAGTGCATGGTGGTCAATTTACACCTCTGGCTGGAGGGAAGGGGTTAGGTTAAGAATTTGGCATGGGGGGTGCCCTTTCAATATTTGCCTCAGGCAGCAGGAAGGCTACGTGCTCCCCTGCCCCTTGCCAAGAAGCACTGAGGGACGGGGGCCCAAGCTAAACTCTTGCACCAGGGACCATGAGCTTTTAGCTACGCCCCTGGTCATCCGTGTTTCACTGACACGGCACAGCGGAAAAATAATTTTCAAAGCATCTCTTCCTAATCATCCATGAAACATGGATGGCATTCGTGTTACATCCGTGGTTTTCATGGACCTATAGACTATAATGGGCGTGAAGGATCTGTGAACACGCATGCATCCGTGCTGAAAACACAAACCCGCAGACCGTGGAAAAAAGTGATGTGTGAATGCAAACATTAAAATGAATGGGTGCGCATGCTGTCCGTGGAGAACACGGACAGCACACATCCGTGGAACACTGAAGTGTGAATGAGGCTTTATTCTTGTTAGAAGTTTATGAATGAATTGTGTACAGTCTTCAATAAAGGTCCAGATGGGTGTTACCAGTTGGGGGGGTCCCTGCCCTGCACAGTCTGACACTGGCAGCACTGATTGGATAGTGTCAGACTGTGCAGGGACACCCCCCCCCCCCCCCCCCCCCCAACTGGTAACAACCATCTGGACCTTTATTGAAGACTGTACACAATTCATTCATAAACTTACAGTAGAAATAATAGAGGACTGACATAACATAGGGTTAGATGAATGGACGAATTATTATGTTGGGAATGCAATTAGTTAATATAACAGACACGTCAGGAGAGTGGACGGCTCCTCTTTACAATGGACAATGACAGGTGTAAATGAGCGATATGGATGATGTCATCAGTCACCTCTCAAGTAATACAAAGCACTGTACATTACAAACCCGGGAGTAGCGCAATTACACATATTTACGTTCTTAGAGCTAACACTGGGAATAAAATGAAATGTATCCGGCAAAATACAATTATCACCTCGCGACGCTGACAGAGAGCGACGACGGCTTCGTTTAAAACGACACAAATATAATTTTTTGACAAAAGAAAGCATTTCCGCTGTGACATTCTAATTCCCTTTGTGGATTTCACAGCCTCAATAAGCTCTCTGTACATTACCTAGGATTTACGGAGCCGCCCGCCTTCGTATTCCATGGCACTTGGATGTGTAGGGTTCATAATTGAGATTTCCATCATCTTTGGGAGCGCAGGTTTATTAAAGATATCATTCAATTTTTCAGTCCTATCGTAGTAACCCCCCCCCCTTCCCCCGCTTCTGCCCATGTACGCATTAATCTTTATACTGGGGGGGTTAATCCTATAGGTTTAATAAACTACACAACAGCATGGACGCAGTAACACCAGACTCAATCGTGCTCCACATCAGGGGCCCATAAATTTGCTCAGCACGCTACTGTGTAACTCAGGACCGCACCATGGGAATGCCGAAATGAAAATGGGCACCAATGACCTCTGCTATATTACTGTAAGAGGTGGCAATCGTATGTCATACTGTATGCATTAGACTAGGGCTCCATAGTTACTTTTGGTCAGGCGTAAGCAGAGTTGCACCAATACCACGACATAGAAGCTCAATGCCACAAAAGTCACAGGCAATGTGCTGCTCCAGAAAAGTTATGACACGGGGAATGCACGTAGTTACTAATATAGACATGTCAGGAGAGGGGACAGGTCCTCTTCAAATACTCTGCAAAGTATTGCAGAATGTGGCTGTGAGGAGAGTGACTGAGCGTGTGCGACCAGCGGCATTCCCCTCAGTACATACCGTATTTTTCGCACCATAAGACGCACTTTCCCCCCCCCCAAAAAAATAGGGGGGAAATGCCCCTGCGTCTTATGGGGCGAATGCTGACAGTTCAACATCGCTGGATGCGATGTACGAGCGAGCGGGGGCCGGCGGAGGGACTGGGAGGAGGAGCTGGGGGCCGGCAATAGCGGCGGGGCGGTGCAGTCAGTGTACTATAGCCCCGCCCCGCCGCTCCGGTATACTAATATAAAATGTCTTATTCAATTAAAAATTATTACACATGCCCCCTCACTCCTAATAGTACCTTACATCCTAATAGCTTCTGTACAATGCCGGCAGGCAGGCAGGCCGGGCGGCAGCGTAACTCCCTGATGTCACGTGCCTGAGCCGCCTACTTTATGAATGAAGCAGGCGGCGCAGGCAAGTGACGTCAGTGAGTGACGCGCCGGCCGCCCGGCCTGCCTGCCGGCATTGTACAGAAGCTATTAGGATGTAAGGTACTATTAGGAGTGAGGGGGCATGTGTAATAATTTTTAATTGAATAAGACATTTTATATTTGCCTACTGGGGGGGGGGGCTGATCTGTGGATAACATCCGTGGATGGCACAGTTAAGGGGTGGGGGGGTCTGTGGAGGCCACTGTTATGGGGTGGGGGGTCTGTGGATGGCACATATATAACAGTGCCATCCACAGATCCCCCTGTAACAGTGCCAGCCACAGATCCCCCTGTAACAGTGCCAGCCACAGATCCCCCCTGTAACAGTGTCCGTCATCCACAGATCCCCCCATAACAGTGGCCGTCATCCACAGATCCCCCCTGTAACAGTGTCTGTCATCCACAGATCCCCCCTGTCACAGTGTCCGTCATCCACAGATCCCCCCTGTAACAGTGTCCGTCATCCACAGATCCCCCCTGTAACAGTGTCCGTCATCCATAGATCCCCCCTGTAACAGTGTCCGTCATCCACAGATCCCCCTGTAACAGTGTCCGTCATCCACAGATCCCTCCCGTAACAGTGTCCGTCATCCACAGATCCCCCCATAACAGTGTCCGTCATCCACAGATCCCCCATAACAGTGTCCGTCATCCACAGATCCCCCCTGTAACAGTGTCCGTCATCCACAGATCCCCCCTGTAACAGTGTCCGTCATCCACAGATCCCCCCTGTAACAGTGTCCGTCATCCACAGATCCCCCTGTAACAGTGTCCGTCACCCACAGATCCCCCCTTAACAGTGTCCATCATCCACAGATCCCCCCATAACAGTGTCCGTCATCCACAGATCCCCCCATAACAGTGCGTCATCCACAGATCCCCCATAACAGTGCCATCCCCAGATCCCCCCATAACAGTGTCCTTCACAGATCCCCCCATAACAGTGTCCTTCACAGATCCCCAGTAATAGTGCCATCCACAGACCACCATTAGTTCCAAACCCACCAAAAGCACACCTTTTGGTTAAAAATATTTTTTTTCTTATTTTCCTCCCCAAAAACCTAGGTACGTCTTATGGGCCGATGCGTCTTATAGGGCTAAAAATATGGTAGTTGCTATACACTTTGAACACTAGGTGGTGCCCTACTGTGTAAGTAAATGATAGAAAAAAACTTATGCCTAACTTTTTTCTAATATACTTTGTGCTTCAATTCTTCATCATTCTCAAAACATTTGCTGTCAGTGAATGAGAACATTCAGTCAGAGGCTACAAACTGGTACTAGTCAGCTAAGATACAATTGTTCCCAGTCCAGAGGCAGCTACATAAATATCTCTGGTATAGACACCTGGGTGTGACCAGTTTGGGGCGTGTTCCTACACAGTCTGAGCAGGCACCTTGGCTAAATGCGCGGGGGGGGGTCAATTCAGACCTGGTGCTTGCGGCTTTTACGTTATGCGGTGGCGGTGCCATCGGGTCCTCATGCGGCTGTAGGGGGGACCCGATGGCATGGAAGGCAGCGCGATGCCTTCCTGAGGCATCGCTGCTGCCTTCCTGTGACGTGCCTGTGAGATCCAGCCCCCTGGATGTCACAGGCCGGAAGCTGTATGAGTAATACACATAGTATTACTCATACAGCCAATGCATTCCAATACAGAAGTATTGGAATGCATTGTAAAAGGGATTAGACCCCCAAAAGTTGAAGTCCCAAAGTAAGACAAAAAATAAAGTAAAAAAAAGTTGAAAAAATAAAGTTTCCCCCCCAAAAAATGTTAAGTTTCAAGTAAAAATAAACAAAAACGTCATTTTCCCCAAATAAAGTAAAAAAATAATTGCTAAAAAAATAGGGGAAAGAAAAGTTGACTTATTAGGTATCGCGCATCCGTATCGACCGGAACTATAAACATATCACATGACCTAACCCCTCAGATGAACATCGTAAAAAATAAAAAATAAAAACTGTGCTAAATAAACCATTTTTTTCTCACCTTACATCACAAAAAGTGGTATAGTAAGCGATCAAAAAGGCATATGCCCACCAAAATAGTATCAATCTAACCGTCACCTCATCCCGCAAAAAATGAGCCACTACCTAAGACTATTGCCCAAAAAAAAAAAAAAATATGGCTCAGAATATGGAGACACTAAAACATAATTTTTTTTGTTTTAAAAAAGCTGTTATTGTGAAAAACGTAAGTAAATTAAAAAAAGTATACATATTAGGTATCGCTGCGTCCGTATAGATCGGCTCTATAAAAATATCACATGACCTAAACCGTCAGTGGAACACCGTAGAATTTTTTAAATAAAAGCGGTGTAAAAAAAGCAATTTTTTGTCATCTTACATCACAAAAAGTGTAATAGCAAGCGATCAAAAAGTAATATGCACCCCAAAATAGTGCCAATCAAACCGTCATCTCATCCCGCAAAAAATGAGACCCTACCTAAGACAATCGCCCAAAAACTAAAAAACTATGGCTCTCAAACTATGGAGACACTAAAACATGATTTTTTTTGTTTCAAAAATGAAATCATTGTGTAAAACTTACATAAATAAAAAAAAGTATACATATTAGGTATCGCCGCGTCTGTATCGACCGTATCGACCGTATGACCTAACCCCTCAGGTGAACACCGTAAAAAAATTAAAATAAAAACGGTGTAAAAAAAGCCATGTTTTGTCACCTTACATCACAAAAAGTCTAAGACCCTTTTCACACGGGCGAGTATTCCGCGCGGATGCGATGCGTGAGTTGAACGCATTGCACCAGCACTGAATACCAACACATTCATTTCTATGGGGCTGTTCACATTAGCGGTGATTTTCACGCATCACTTGTGCGTTGCGTGAAAATCGCAGCATACTCTATATTCAGCGTTTTTCACGCAACGCAGGCCCCATAGAAGTGAATGGGGCTGTGTGAAAATCGCAAGCATCCGCAAGCAAGTGCGGATGCGGTGCGATTTTCACGCACGGTTGCTAGGAGACAATCGGGATGCAGACCCGATCATTATTATTTTCCCTTATAACATGGTTATAAGGGAAAATAATAGCATTCTGAATACAGAATGCATAGTAAAACAGCGCTGGAGGGGTTAAACATTTTTTTTAACTCACCTTAGTCCACTTGATCGCGGAGGCCGGGATCTCCTTCTGTCTCCTTTACTGAACAGGACCTGTGGAGAGCATTTATTATAGGTCAAGGACCTTTGGTGACGTCACTCCGGTCATCACATGGTACGTCACATGATCTTTTACCATGGTGATGGATCATGTGATGACCGGAGTGACGTCATCAAAGGTCCTTTACCCAGGTCCTGAAGAAAGAATACAGAAGGAGATGCCGGGCTGCGCTATCAAGTGGACTAAGGTGAGTTAAATTATTTGTAATTTTTTTTTAACCCCTCCAGCGCTATTTTACTTTGCATTCTGTATTCAGAATGCTATTATTTTCCCTTATAGGAAATAATACAATCTACAGAACACCGATCCCAAGCCCGAACTTCTGTGAAGAAGTTCAGGTTTGGGTACCAAACATGCGTGATTTTTCTCACGCGAGTGCAAAACGCATTACAATGTTTTGCACTCGCGCGGAAAAATCGCGGGTGTTCCCGCAACGCACCCGCACATTTTCCCGCAATGCCCATGTGAAAGAGGCCTAATAGCAAGCGATTAAAAAATCATATGCACCCCAAAATAGTGCCAATCAAACCGTCATCTCATCCCGCAAAAATTGAGACCCTACCTAAGATAATCACCCAAAAACTAAAAAAACTATTGCTCTCAAACTATGGAGGCACTAAAACATGATAATTTTTTTTCCACAAATAAAATCATTGTGTAAAACTAAAGTATACATATTAGGTATCTCCGCGTGTATCGACCGGCTCTATGCAAATATCACATGACCTAACCCCTCAGGTGAACACCGTAAAAAGTAAAAATAAAAACGGTGTAAAAAAAGCCATTTTTTGTCACCTTACATCACAAAAAGTGTAATAGCAAGCGATCAAAAAGTAATATGCACCCCAAAATAGTGCCAATTAAACCGTCATCTCATCCCGCAAAAAATGAGACCCTACCTAAGATAATCGCCCAAAAACTGAAAAAACTATGGCTCTCAGACTATGGAGACACTAAAACATGTTTTTTTTTGCTTCAAAAATGAAATCATTGTGTAAAACTTGCATAAATAAAAAAATTGTATACATATTAGGTATCGCCGCGTCCGTGACAACCTGCTCTATAAAATTACCACATGATCTAACCTGTCAGATGAATGTTGTAAATAACAACAAAAAAAACGGTGCCAAAACAGCTATTTCTTGTTACCTTGCCTCACAAAAAGTGTAATATAGAGCAACCAAAAATCATATGTACCCTGAACTAATACCAACAAAACTTCCACCCTATTCCATAGTTTCCAAAATGGGGTCACTTTTTTGGAGTTTCTACTCTAGGGGTGCATCAGAGGGGCTTCAAATGGGACATGGTGTCAAAAAACCAGTCCAGCAAAATCTGCCTTCTAAAAACAGTATGGCATTCCTTTCCTTCTGCGCCCTGCCGTGTGCCCGTACAGCGGTTTACGACCACATATGGGGTGTTTCTGTAATTTACAGAATCAGGGCCATAAATATTGAGTTTGGTTTGGCTGTTAACCCTTGCTTTGTAACTGGAAAAATAATATTAAAATGGAAAATCTGCCAAAAAAGTGACATTTTGAAATTGTATCTCTATTTTCCATTAATTCTTGTGGAACACCTAAAGGGTTAACGACGTTTGTAAAATCAGTTTTGAATACCTTGAGGGGTGTAGTTTCTAGAATGGGGTCACTTTTATGAAGTTTCTACTCTAGGGGTGCATCAGGGGGGCTTCAAATGGGACATGGTGTCAAAAAAAACAGTCCAGCAAAATCTGCCTTCCAAAAACCGTATGGCATTCCTTTCCTTCTGCGCCCTGCCGTGTGCCCGTACAGCAGTTTACGACCACATATGGGGTGTTTCTGTAAACTACAGAATCAGGGCCATAAATATTGAGTTTGGTTTGGCTGTTAACCCTTGCTTTGTAACTGGAAAAAAAATATTAAAATGGAAAATCTGCCAAAAAAGTGAAATTTTGAAATTGTGTCTCTATTTTCCATTAATTCTTGTGGAACACCTAAAGGGTTAACGACGTTTGAAAAATCAGTTTTGAATACCTTCAGGGGTGTAGTTTCTAGAATGGGGTGGTTTCTATTATGTAAGCCTCACAAAGTGACTTCAGACCTGAACTGGTCCTTAAAAAGTTGGTTTTTAAGAATTTCAGAGAAATTTCAAGATTTACTTCTAAACTTCTAAGCCTTGTAACGTGCCCCAAAAATAAAATGTCATTCCCAAAATTATCCTAACATGAAGTAGACATATGGGAAATGTAAAGTAATAACTATTTTTGTAGGTATTAATATGTATTATAGAAGTAGAGAAATTGAAACTTGGAAATTTGCTATTTTTTTTAAATTTTTTAAATTTTTTTAATTTTTTTATATATAAAAATGATTTTTTTTTTTACTCCATTTTACCAGTGTCATGAAGTACAATATGTGATGAGAAAAGAATCTCAGAATGGCCTGAATAAGTCAAAGCGTTTTAAAGTTATCACCACTTAAATTGACACTGGTCAGATTTGCAAAAAATGGCCTGGTCCTTAAGGTGAAATAAGGCTGTGTCCTTAAAGAGGACCTTTCACCAGAATAAAACATCTAAACTAACTATACAGACATGTAGAGCGGCGCCCAGGGATCCCCCTGCACTTACTGTTATACCTGGGCGCCGCTCCGTTCTCCCGGTATAGCCTCCAGTATCTTCATAGTTAGGCTCCACCCAGGGGAACCTGACAGCGTCTCTTTCTCCTATGCTGTAGCGCTGGCCAATCGCAGCGCTCAGCTCATAGCCTGAGAGTTTTTTTTTCTCTCAGGTTCCCCTGGGTGGAGCCTAACTATGAAGATACTGGAGGCTATAACGGGAGAACGGAGCGGCGCCCAGGTATAACAGTAAGTGCAGGGGGATCCCTGGGCGCCGGTCTACACGTCTGTATAGTTAGTTTAGATGTTTTATTCTGGTGAAAGGTCCTCTTTAAGGAGTTAAAGGCTATGGACACCTTTGAGAGCAATTTGTTTTATTAATGCATTGTACTCATTTTGAACTAATTTTCAATTGCTTTTTATTAAAAATTTGTAACGCTTTTCTCTGTACAGTTTTGAGATACTCTAGCAGCCTGCTGTCTGTTTTTATTATTTTCCGTCAGGCAGCTCAGCTCAGCTGACGGCTCCTTATCTCTAATCTCTGACCTTAAAATCACTCATTATAGCTCAGCTTATGTTACGGATAAGAATGTGGCTTAAATAAGTGTTTATGACCTTTGGTAATTTAGTGATTAGATGATTGGCACAAAGTGAAAGTAAAAAGTATGTCAAATAGTTAAAGGGGTTGTCTCACTTCAGCAAATAGCATTTATCATGTACAGAAAGTGAATACAAGGCACTTACTAATGTATTGTGATTGTCCATATTGCTTCTTTTGCTGGCTGGAGATTCATTTTTTCATTACATTATACACTTCTTGTTTCCATGGTTACGACCACCCTGAAATCCATCAGCAGTGGCCGTGCTTGCACACTAGAGGAAAGAGTGCTGGCCTCTCTGGTGTCTGAGACCATGGAAGCTCACATAGGCTGGAGCTTTTTTCTATAGTGTGCAAACACAGCCACCGCTGCTGGACTGCAGGGTGGTCGTAACCATGGAAACGAGCAGTGTATAATGTGATGGAAAAATGAATCCAGCCAGCAAAGGAGGCAATATGGACAATAACAATACATTAGTGAGTGTCTTGTATTAACTTAGTGAACATAATCAATGCCATTTTCTGAAGTGACACAAAATACTGCCCCAGCAGAACCATATACCAGAGTGAAGAACAAAATACCGCCCCAGCAGAATCAAATACGATAGTGCAGTACAAAATACTGCCCTAGCCGAACCAAATACAACAGTCCAGCACAAAATACTGCCACGTGCGCCACCGTATGAAACAGTATCATCGTCCTGAGGAAGGCAATACAGTTGGAGGTCACCTATGGCCACTGGCCGGGTGCATATGTGCCTAATGCTCCTACATGGATTAATGTTGAGAACATCAGATCATCATGTACCTGGCTGGCGGCCATGAGGAGGACTTGGGTGGCCCTCTGGGCGTTGGCCCCCAAGGAAATTTCCTTGTAGGGTCTATGGCCAGTCCACCCCTGGACTACATTCATGTTTCTTTCTATAAGACCCCAATTATCCAGACATTTCTGAATGTTAGTGTTATTCTTAAACATTCCCTTATCCCATCAGAAGATTACAACTGAAAACCCATCCTTCGGCGTACTGTCGACTCTGCGTTTCCGATGACTTGTAACCTGATGTGTCAGCTTTTCATCAGCTCTATATAAATGTCATTCACTTCATTTCAAGAGCAAGCAACTCAGATACTAAACCGAGAACTGATAGATGTTCGAGGCATAAACCCTGTGAAAATCCGCCATAATCAGTGCGGCCGCGGGAAGATATTCCATGCAGGGCAGATAAATAGCACGGGGGACATTTGATTGATCAATTCGCTCTCCGAGCACAGCACACACGATATGTTTACATTGATTTTTCTATTGCTATTTCAGTAAATCAACCTAACAGCTTGATTTATCAACGCCAAGGCTGTTTACTGAATCTTGTTTTGCCGCCCGAGCCAAAGCCATTAAGCTTCCCGTCCCCTACACAAGCCATTATGTGTCTACTAAGCATCCTGCTCCAACCACTTGTCATCTGGTTTTGGCACCGGATGTGCTCATCTGAAATCTTGGGAAGAAGCTCCTGTGTTACCGCAGCCTAGGTTATTATCTGTGTGATAGATGGCGCTGCCTTAAATATATAGTACGCTATAAATTAGTCTCTTCGTGCTTCATGCAATTAAAGCAGATTAATGTAATGAAGATGTATTGCGTACGGGAGGTGACAATCTAATCAGTTAGAAAGTCAAGGTTCAGCA
Organism: Bufo bufo; assembly: GCF_905171765.1. Taxonomy (NCBI): domain Eukaryota; kingdom Metazoa; phylum Chordata; class Amphibia; order Anura; family Bufonidae; genus Bufo; species Bufo bufo. Next base: position 42,692,375 of record NC_053395.1, read on the forward strand.
CCCTGGACAGTTACTGGCATATGTGATATACAGGATTCTAAAGTGTAACTGTCATTCTTTTTTTTCTTTTTGTAATGTGTAGGGGAAGTGATACTGACCATTTTTGCAATATACTTTAATTACTGAAGTTGCACATTTCTATTAGCACAGATGCTATCTACCCATCTGTGCTGCTGGTAGGACGTAAGGGTATCGTTAATTTCTAACGATAATTTGTTTTCCCTTAGTCCTAACAGCAGCACACAAATATCCCACCCTAGTAAGTCTAGTTTTTTCTTGCTATAAACACAGTGGGCTGGGGGTTGATTCCCTCCTTTTAAGGGGATACTTAATTGTTAAATTGAGTTATTCTGCTTGGGCTCCTTAAATATTCCGCCGGTCCTACCAGTCCACGGGGGGTGGTTAATCCCATCTGTGCTGCTGTTAGGACTAAGGGAAAACAAATTATCATTAGAAATTAACGATATACCCCAAAATGGTACCAATGAAAACATCACCTCATCCCGCAAAAAAATGAACCCTCACATAAGGCAATCACTCAAAAAATAAAAACCAATGGCACCTGTAAACCAAACCATCAAAATCTGCACTGCAGGACTCCTTCCTTTCTGAGTCCTGCCATGTGCCCCCACAGCAGTTTATCACCACATGGTGTTGCCGTATTCAGGAGAAAATGGATAACAAATTATGGGGTGCTTTTTCTCCTGTTACCTGTTATTGGGCAGACTAGATGGGCCAAATGGTTCTTATCTGCCGACACATTCTATGTTTCTACCTCTTGTGAAAATGAAAAATTTGGGGCTAAAGCAACATTTTATTGGAAGAAACAAAACTTTTCATTTTCACAGCCAAGTGTTTCCAAATTCCTTAAAATGCTTATGAGGTTAAAGTCCTCTGTGCACCCCTTAATATATTCTTTGAGGGGTGTAGTTTTCACTTTTTGAGGGGTTCCACTGTAGGGGTACATCAGGGTCTCTTCAAATACAAAATGGTGCCCAAAAACCATTCTGGCAAAATCTGCCTCCAAAAAACCATATGGTATTTCTTTCCTTCTGACCACTGACCCAACAGCAGTTTACTACCACATATAGGGTGTTTCTGTAAACCTACAGAATCAGAGTAATGTATATTGAGGGTTATTTTGCTGTTAACCCTTGCTGTGTTACAAGAAAAAAATCTCCAAAAAAAAATAAATTTTTCAATTTCACCTCCATTTTCCTTTAACCCCTTAAGGACTCAGCACTATTTCACCTTAAGGACTTGGCCATTTTTTGCAAATCTGACCAGTGTCACTTTAAGTGCTGATAACTTTAAAACGCTTTGACTTATCCAGGCCATTCTGAGATTGTTTTTTCGTCACATATTGTACTTCATGACACTGGTAAAATGAAGTAAAAAAAAAAAAATTTTATTTATAAAAAAAAAATAATTTACCAAAAATTTCAATTTCTCTACTTCTATAATACATAGTAACACCTCCAAAAATAGTTATTACTTTACATTTCCCATATGTCTACTTCATGTTTGGATCATTTTTGGAATGATATTTTATTTTTTGGGGATGTTACAAGGCTTAGGAGTTTAGAAGCAAATCTAAAAAAGCAAAACCCAATTTTTAGGGACCAGTTCAGGTCTGAAGTCACTTTGTGAGGCTTACATAATAGAAACCACCCAAAAATGACCCCATTCTATAAACTACACCCCTCAAGGTATTCAAAACTGATTTTACAAACTTTGTTAACCCTTTAGGTGTTCCACAAGAATTAATGGAAAATAGAAAGACAATTTAAAAATTTCACTTTTTTGGCAGATTTTCCATTTTAATAATTTTTTTCCAGTTACAAAGCAAGGGTTAACAGCCAAACCAAACTCAATATTTATGGCCCTGATTCTGTAGTTTACAGAAACACCCCATATGTTGTCGTAAACCGCAGTACGGGCTCACGGCAGGGCGCAGAAGGAAAGGAAAGCCATACGGTTTTTGGAAGGCAGGGTTTTGCTGGACTGTTTTTTTTACACCAAGTCCCATTTGAAGCCCCCTGATGCACCCCTAGAGTAGAAACTCCATAAAAGTTACCCCATCTAAGAAACTACACCCCTCAAGGTATTCAAAACTGATTTTACAAACGTCGTTAACCCTTTAGGTGTTCCACAAGAATTTATGGAAAATAGAGATACAATTTCAAAATTTCACTTTTTTGGCAGATTTTCCATTTTAATAATTTTTTTACAGTTACAAAGCAAGGGTTAACAGCCAAACCAAACTCAATATTTATGGCCCTGATTCTGTAGTTTACAGAAACACCCCATATGTGGTCGTAAACCGCTGTAGGGGCACACGGCAGGGCGCATAAGGAAAGGAATGCCATGTGGTTTTTGGAAGGCGGGGTTTGGCTTGACTGGTTTTTTTGACACCATGTCCCATTTGAAGCCCCCCTGATGCATCCCTAGAGTAGAAACTACGAGATAGGGTGGCAGTATTGTTGGTACTAGTTTAGGGTACATATGATTTTTGGTTGCTCTATATTACACTTTTTGTGAGGCAAGGTAACAAGAAATAGCTGTTTTGGCACCGTTTTTATTTTTTGTTATTTACAACATTCATCTGACAGGTTAGATCATGTGATATTTTTATAGACCAGGTTGTCACGGACGCTGCGATACCTAATATGTATACTTTTTTTTATTTATGTAAGTTTTACACAATGATTTCATTTTTGAAGCAAAAAAAATCATGTTTTAGTGTTTCCATAGTCTGAGAGCCATAACTTTTTCAGTTTTTGGGCGATTACCTTGAGTAGGGTATGATTTTTGCGGGATGAGATGACGATTTTATTGGCTTTATTTTGGGGTGCGTGTGATTTTTTGATCGCTTGCTATTACACTTTTTGTGATGTAAGGTGACAAAAAAATGGTTTATTTAGCACAGTTTTTATTTTTTATTTTTTACGGTATTCATCTGGTAGGTTAGGTCATGTGAAATGTTTATAGAGCTGGTCGATACGGACACGGCGATACCTAATATGTACATTTTTTCACCCTATTTTTTACCAATTTTTTTTTACTTTATTTGGGGAAAATTAAATTTTTGTTTATTTTTACTTGAAACTTTTAATTTTTTGGAAGGAAAACTTTATTTTTCAACTTTTTTTTTTCACTTTATTTTTTGGCCCACTTTGGTACTTGAATTTTTGGGGGTCTAATCCCCTTTACAATGCATTCCAATACTTCTGTATTGGAATGCATTGGCTGTATGAGTAATTCAGTGTGTATTACTCATACAGCTTCCGGCCTGTGAGATCCAGGGGGCTGGATCTCACAGGCACATCACAGGAACGCAGCGGCGATGCCTCAGGAAGGCATCGCGCTGCCTTCCATGCCATCGGGTCCCGCCTACAGCCGCATGGGGACCCGATGGCACCTGCGCCCGCCGCACCATAAAAAAGCAGCAAACCGCAGGTCTGAATTGACCTGCAGATTGCGGCGATCGCCGATACAGGGGGGTCACATGACCCCCTCCGGGGTTGTGACAGGATGCCCGCTGAATGATTTCAGCGGACATCCTGTTCCTATTAACCCCCGCCGCGCCGCAAGCTAGTTTTAAAGTTATGACGTACCGGTACGTCATGGGTCCTTAAGGGGTTAATTCTTGTCGAACACCTCAAGCGTTATCAAAGTTTGTAACATCAGTTTTAAATAACCTGAGGGGTGTAGTTTCTAAAATGGGGTCATTTTTGGGTGGTTTGTATTACGTAAGCCCCTCAAAATCACGTTATAACTTAACCCTTTAGGGACACATGACGTACCGGTACGGCATGTTTCCCGACTCCTTAAGGACACATGACGTACCGGTACGTCATGTGTTGTTCCGATCACCACCGCCCGGCTTGCGGCTTTTACCTGCTGCGGCGGCGGTGCCATCGGGTCCCCATGGGGCTGTGGGGGGGACCCGATGGCATGGAAGGCAGCGCGATGCCTTCCTGAGGCATCTGAGCTGTCTTCCGGTGAAGAGCCTGTGAGATCCAGCCCCCTGGATCTCACAGGCAGGAAGCTGTATGAGTAATACACACAGTATTACTCATACAGCAAATGCATTCCAATACAGAAGTATTGGAATGCATTGTAAAGGAATATACTCCCAAAAGTTCAAGTCCCAAAGTGGGACAAAAAATGAAGTGAAAAAAAAGTAGAAAAAAAAAAGTTTCCCCCCCCAAAAATTAAGTTTCTATTAAAATAAACAAAAACGTCATTTTCCCCAAATAAAGTAAAAAGAAATTGGTGAAAAATAGGGTAAAAAAAAAATATACATAAAAAGTATACATATTAGGTATTGCCGCGTCCGTATCAACCGGCTCTATAAACATATCACATGACCTAACCCTTCAGATGAACACCATAAAAAATAAAAACTGTGCTAAATAAACCATTTTTTTGTCACAAAAAGTACAACAGCAAGCGATCAAAAAGGCGTTTGCCCACCAAAATAGTACCAATCTAACTGTCACCTCATCCCGCAAAAAATGAGACCCTACCTGAGACAATCGCCCAAAAAAAAAAAAAACTATGGCTCAGAATATGGAGACACTAAAACATCATTTTTTTTGTTTGAAAAAAGCTGTTATTGTGTCAAACTTACATAAATAAAAAAAAGTATACATATTTGGTATCGTCGCGTTCGTATCGACCAGCTCTATAAAAATATCACATGACCTAACATCTCAGATGAACACCATAAAGAATAAAAAATAAAAACTGTGCTAAACCATTTTTTTTCACCTTACATCACAAAATGTGTAATAGCAAGCGATCAAAAAGTCATATGCACCCCAAAATAGTGCCAATAAAACCATCATCTCATCCCGCAAAAAAATTAGACCCTACCTAAGATAATCGCCCAAAAACTGAAAAAACTATGGCTCTCAGAATATGGAGACACTAAAACATGATTTTTTTTTTGTTTCAAAAATTATATTATTGTGTAAAACTTACATAAATAAAAAAAAGTATACATATTAGGTATCGCCGCGTCCGTATCGACCGGCTCTATAAAAATATCACATGACCTAACCCCTCAGATGAACACTGTAAAAAATGTAAAATAAAAACTGTGCTAAATAAACCATTTTTTGTCACCTTACATCACAAAAAGTGTAATAGCAAGCGATCAAAAAGTAACATGCACCCCAAAATAGTTCCAATAAAACCGTCATCTCATCTCGCAAAAATAATACCCCAGCCAAGGTAATCGCCCAAAAACTGAAAAAATTATGGCTCTCAGACTATGGAAACTTCAAAAAGGAAATCATTGTGTAAAACTTACATAAATAAAAAAGTATACATATTAGGTATTGCCGCATCCGTGACAACCTGGTCTATAAAAATATCACATTATCTAACCTGTCAGATGAATGTTGTAAATAGCAAAAAATAAAAACGGTGCCAAAACAGCTATTTCTTGTTATCTTGCCTGCACAGCAGCCAATCAACAAGCGTCATACTACTTGCCCCAAAAGGCCATCACAGCCATGCCTACTATTGGCATGACTGTGATTGGCCAACTGCAGCATGTGATCCAGCCTCTATTTAAGCTGGAGTCACTCTGCTCGGATTAGTGTAGGGAGAGGCTGCAGCTGCTGTGAGGGAGAGATCAGGGAGCAATCTTATCAAGAACTGGTTTATGTACTCAGCGATCTACAGCAACCCTCTAATATACTGCACATCTGGGATTAGACAAGCATAAGTGACTGTCACATTTAGGACAGAAATACAGCTTTTTGGTTAGGGTGAAAAAACCCTCTAATATACTGCACATCTGGGATTAGACAAGCATAAGTGACTGTCACATTTAGGCCATAAATACGGCTTTTTGGTTACTGGGGTGAAAAAAGCCTCTGATATACTCCACATCTGGGATAAGACGTGCATAAGTGAGTGTCACATTTAAGCCACAAATACCGCTGTCATATAGAGTTAAAAAATTTTTTATTGTGCAATACCCTACATCAGGGTTTATATTGGCGGTTAATTATTTTTAACATACTTAACCACTTTTTACTTTGCTTTGTGAACGCTAACTATGAGGCAAACATCTAATAAGGGACGTGGTCATGGTCGTGGTAGTGGTGTTGGTGGAGCCTCTGGTGCAGGGAGAGGACGTGGCCATTCTGCCACAGCTACACGTCCTACTGAACCTACTACCTCAGGTCCCAGTAGCCGCCAGAATCTACAGTGATATTTGGTCTGGCCTAATGCCATTCTAAGGATGGTAAGGCCTGAGCAAGTACAGGTGCTAGTCAATTGGGTGGCTGACAGTGAAACCAGCACGTTCACATTATCTCCCACCCAGTCTTCTGCAGAAAGCGCACAGGTGACGCCTGAAACCCATGCCCATCAGTCTGTCACATCACCCCCGTGCATATCGGGGAACCTGTCTGAGCCTCAAGTCATGCAGCAGTCTCTTATGCTGTTTGAAGACTCTGCTGGCAGGGTTTCCCAAGGGCATCCACCTAGCCCTTCCCCGGGGGTGGAAGACATAGAATGCACTGACGCACAACCACTTATGTTTCCTGATGAGGACATGGGAATACCACCTCAGCACGTCTCTGATGATGACGAAACACAGGTGCCAACTGCTGCGTCTTTCTGCAGTGTGTAGACCGAAAAGGAGGTCAGGGAGGAAGACTGGGTGGAAGATGATGCAGGGGACGATGAGGTCCTAGACCCCACATGGAATGAAGGTCGTGCCAATGACTTTCAGAGTTCGGAGGAAGAGGCAGTGGTGAGACCGAGCCAACAGCATAGCAAAAGCGGGAGCAGGGTGCAAAAGCAGAGCAGCCGTCGCCAAAACAGTTCGGCTGCTACTGGCCACCGTCAACAGGGACCGAACACACCAAAGGCAGCTTCAAGGAATTCCCTGGCATGGCACTTCACACAATGTGCTGACGACAAGACCCTAGTGGTTTGCACGCTGTTCCATGAGAGCCTGAAGCGAGGCATTAACGTTCTGAACCTTAGCACAACCTGCATGACCAGGCATCTACATGCGAGACACGGACTGCAGTGGAGTAAGCACCTTCAAAGCCAAGAATGGGCTCAGGCCCCTCCTGCTCCCTCTTCTGCTGCTGCCTCGGCCTCTTCCTCCGCCTCTGGAGGAACGTTGGCACCTGCCGCCCAGCAAACAAAGGATGTGCCACCAACAACACCACCTCCGTCACCAAGCATCTCCACTATGTCACAAGGAAGCGTTCAGCTCTCCATCTCACAAACCTTTAAGAGAAAGCGTAAATTCCCACCTAGCCACCCTCGATCCCTTGCCCTAAAATGCCAGCATTTCTAAACTGCTGGCCTTTGAAATGCTGTCATTCAGGCTGGTGGAGACGGATAGCTTCAAACAGCTCATGTCGTTTCCTGTCCCACAGTACGTCGTTCCCAGCTGCCACTACTTCTCCAGGAGAGCCGTGCCCTCCCTGCATAACCAAGTATCGGATATAATCAAGTGTGCACTGCGCAACGCCATCTGTGGCAAGGTCCACCTAACCACAGATACGTGGACCTGTAAGCACGGCCAGGGACGCTATATCTCCCTAACTGCACAGGGTAACTGCACTGGGTAAATGTAGTGGCGACTGGGCCCCAGGCGGAGAGATGTTTGGCACACGTCCTTCCGCCGCCAAGGATCGCAGGGCATCATTCTTTGCCTCCTGTTGCCTCCTCTTCCTACTCGGCTTCCTCCTCCTCTTCTACCACCTCCTCATCCGGTCAGCGACAGACCTTCACCACCAACTTCAACACAGCCAGGGGTAAACGTCAGCAGGCCATTCTGAAACTGATGTGTTTGGGGGACAGGCCCCACACCGCGCAAGAGTTGTGGCGGGGTATAGAACAACAGACCGACGAGTGGTTGCTGCCAGTGGGCCTCAAGCCCGGCCTGGTGGTGTGCGATAATGGGCGAAATCTCGTTGCAGCTCTGGGACTAGCCGGTTTGACGCACATCCCTTGCCTGGTGCATGTGCTGAATTTGGTGGTGCAGAAATTCATTCACAACTACCCCGACATGTCAGAGCTGCTGCATAAAGTGCGGGCCGTCTGTGCGTGCTTCCGGCGTTCTCATCCTGCCGCCGCTCGGCTGTCCGCTCTATAGCGTAACTTCGGCCTTCCCACTCACCGCCTCATATGCGACGTGCCCACCAGGTGGAACTCTACCTTGCACATGATGGAGAGACTGTGCGAGCAGCAGCAGGCCATAGTGGAGTTTCAGCTGCAGCACGCACGGGTCAGTCGCACTGCGGAACAGCACCACTTCACCGCCAATGACTGGGCCTCCATGCGAGACCTGTGTGCCCTGTTGCGCTGTTTCGAGTACTCCACCAACATGGCCAGTGGCGATGATGCCGTTATCAGCGTTACAATACCACTTCTATGTCTCCTTGAGAAAACACTTAGGGCGATGATGGAAGAGGATGTGGCCCAGGACGAGGAGGAGGAAGAGGGGTCATCTCTAACACTTTCAGGCCAGTCTTTTAGAAGTGTCTCAGAAAGAGGATTTTTGCTACAGCAGAGGCCAGGTACAAACTTGGCCAGCCAGGGCCCACTACTGGAGGAGGAGGAGGATGAGTAGGAGAAGGAGGATGGGGATGAAGCATGTTCACAGCGGGGTGGCATCAAACGCAGCTCGGGCCCATCACTGGTGCATGGCTGGGGGGATACTGAGGACGCAGACGATACGCCTCCCACAGAGGACAGCTTGTCCTTACCTCTGGGCAGCCTGGCACATATGAGCGACTACATGCTGCAGTGCCTGCTGACTACTGGGTGGCCACCCTGCTGGATCCCCGTTGCAAAGACAATGTGCCGTCCTTAATTCCCTCACTGGAGCGTGATCAGAAGATGCGCCACTACAGGCGCACGCTGGTAGACGCGCTCCTGAGAGATTCCCGACTGACGCCGGGGGACAAGTGGAAGCACAAGGCGAAGGCAGGAGAGGAGGAAGAGGTCGCCAACGCAGCTGTGTCAGCGCCAGCACCTCAGAAGGCAGGGTTAGCATGGCCGACATGTGGAAAAGCTTTGTCACCTCGCCGCAACAACCGGCCCCAACTGCTGATATGGATCGTGTTAGCAGGAGGCAGCATTTGAACAACATGGTGGAACAGTACCTGTGCACACGACTACACGTACTGACTGATGGTTCTGCCCCATTCAACTTCTGGGTCTCCAAATTGTCCACATGGCCAGAGCTTGCCCTGTATGCCTTGGAGGTGCTGGCCTGCCCTGCAGCCAGTGTACTCTCTGAACGTGTATTTAGCACGGCAGGAGGCGTCATTACAGACAGACGCAGCCGCCTGTCCACAGCCAACGTGGACAAGCTCATGTTCATTAAAATGAACCAGGCCTGGATCCCACAAGACTTGTCTGTACCTTGTGCAGAATAGACATTTATACCACCATCAAACATACATCTAAATCTCTCAAAATCCTCTGTTGTATTGCTGGGTGACATGAACCCCCTTTTGCCGTGAATGAACCCCTGCTCTGCATTGCTGACAGGGAACTAAATTTAGTGAAAACATCTGTTACTGATCGGAAGATGCGCGACTACAAACGCACGCTGCTGATGGCCTTCCCACCTGACAGCGGGGGCACAAAGGAAGCACAAAGCGAAGGCAGAGGAGGAGGAAGAGGTCGCCAACGCAGCTGGGGCACCGCCAACACCTGAGAAGGCAGGGTTAGCATGGCCCAGATGTGGAAAAGCTTTGTCAGACTTGGAGGTGCTGACCTGCCCTGCAGCCAGTGTATAGTGTGAACGTGTGTTTAGCACGGCAGAGAGCATTATCACAGGCCGCAGCCAATGTGGACAAGCTTACGTTTATTAAAATGAACCAGGCATGGATCCCACAGGACTTGTCCGTACCTTGTGCAGAATAGACATTTATACCAGCCTCAACCATCCATTCTTGTACTAAAGTGCACTTATTCTTTGTTTTATTTTGTTATATGTCCCAATATTTTGGGGGATACCGCAATTTAAAAATAAAAAATAACACAATCAGTGTTGTGTTACCTATTCCTCCTTCACCGCCGCTTCCACCTACACCGCCACGTCAACCTACACAGCCACATCCACCCATCCACCGCCTCCTCAACCTCCTACTCCTAGATCCAGATTGTTATTTTTTATTTTTCTGTATTTTATGTTATTTTAAGTCATTTCCCTATCCACATGTGTTTGCAGAACAGTTGCCATGCTCTTAAGCACATTTTGATGCCTTTTGCAGCCCTCTAGTCCTTTCCAGGACTATTTTAGAGCCATTTCAGTGCCCAAAAGTTCGGGTCCCCATTGACTTCAATGGGGTTCGGGGTCAAGTTCGGGTGAAGTTCGCGTCCCGAACCCGAACTTTTCTTTCAAGTTCGGCCGAACCTGCCGAACCCGAACATCTAGGTGTCCGCTCAACTCTACTCCTAATGCAATCCTCAGACAATGCCAGTATGGGTGGGGAAGGGGGAGGTGCTACTGAGGGTAAAGGGCATCATTTATGACTTAAATGTTTAACACGTATGGGTACAGAATAAAGTCAGGAGAGCAAAAGCCAAAGGACCCTACAACGAGCACATGATAGAGTAAAACGCAGCCCAGTGTTGAGAAGTTCTTATATTTGGAGGCGGTAACGGAAGGCAATAATGGGGAGTATATATTGTAAGAACAATAGAGATTGGTGGGGAGGGGATGGGGGTAATTAAATGAATAAGCATCCATATGATAGGTATCATGTTGACATTTGCAGCAATGGTGGTGGTGCACGTTCGGAAACCCTTGCTTTGGTGCCCACCCCTGTCTTCAGGTGACAATGTAGAAACCTCAGTGATGCAAAGGAAGATTTCCTGGTCTTTAAGACTTCCTACACCAACATGGTGGTCTACAGAAGGAGAAACTTAATTCCCTCAGACCTATGTTAAAGGTCTCTGACCCAGCCAAACCAGGACTTTGCTCTGCATTGACGAGCGCAAAAACCCGGAAATAGATGTCTGCAGATGGGTGTCTTTGGGCTAAACAGTGACTTATAAAGAAGGCACCTAATAAGTGGCACTGAAGGACCAGCTTTAGTCTACTTGGATAAGGGCTTATTCACAGTCAATGCCATGAAATGTAATAGTTGCTAATTAAGTTTTACTTTTTGGCTCACACAGTGCCAAATTACACTATGTCCAGCTAACACACTATAACGCACAGTGGGTGAGGACCCACTGTGCCAACTAACCAGTATGACTTTGGGCTGACCCTAAGGGCGTTGTTTTGGCGGTTCCCTGGTATTCACGCTTTAACCCCAGTACAGGGATGCAAACTTCACTGCTGGGAACCAACCAGGCCGCTACCTACTGGAGTAGCCCTGGTGTAGTTGATAGCTGACCCACGGGGCTCAGAGACACCAGTGCGAAGCACCAAGGGATCAGGGAAAAGATGCCGTTTTCTTTACTGGTTTTATTTTATTTACAAATGACAAACATTTTTTATGTGCATTTCTCTCAAAAGGGGTTCAAAACCCTGGGCAGCCAGTGGCTACTATGTAGGTAATCAACCCCAACAGGCACAAGCGTCAATTCCATAGGAAGTCAATTTTTTTTTACGATTTGTATATTCTTGGAGTGTTGGAGGAAAAAATCCACACAAACCTAGAAAGAATATACAGACTCCATGCAGATGTAGCCCTTAGTGAATCTTGAACCTAGGACCCCAGCTCTGCAAGTTTAACCACTGAGCCACCGTGCTACCTGAAGATTAATCTCTATGTGTTAATGAAATATTAGTGATGATGGGTTTAGATCAATTTTTAAAGACAGCAGAGATTATGTGCAGTGCTTTTTTTTCCGTATTGAGATGCTCATGGAAGGTTCTTCTCATACCTGTGGTTTTCCTTACATTTTTTACTTTTTTTTTTTTTTTTAAAGAAATGTCAGGGTACGACCATACTGTTTCTTCATGCAGTTTTGGAAGCCAAAACCAAGAGCAAATTCAATTTGTATCTATCCTTCATACTTTGTCTCCATTTATGATCCACTCCTGATTTTGGCTTCTAAAACTGCATGCAGAAACTGATCGCGTGGCCATAGCATAAGGTAGGGAAATGTCACTAGGTCCCGGTTGAGTTTTAGTTGCACTATGGGTTCCCATATTTCATTCTCCTTGGATTTGTTCACCTTTTCTGAAAAATCCAAAACGCCACACATTTAAAGTGTTCAAATTGTTATAATTTATTTTCCGTAATTTATTATTATATGGGAATAACAAAACTTTGTAATATATCTTATTAGGGAAAAGAGGCATCTTTCTCTCTTCCAGCCGACTATAGCTCTTCTTTTCTCTGCTCACAGGCTCTCTCTTCAATTAAAAGTACAGTTTAGCGCAAAACAGTGTGAAGTGCTCTCTGCCTTGAGGCGGTTCAGATCCTCGAGCTCTTGCAGGAGCAGAACCTGGCAGTGTAAAACATCATATTCACATAACTCCTGATCAGAAAAGGTATATTTGTACTGCTCTCCCTGGCCTATAGCTAGTGCTGTAAGCAGTTTATTATGCTCAAAACTGCTCAACTCAACTTAAAACTCCCTTTTAAGAGAGAAAAAAACTAGAAAGTTAGGAAAGAGATGGGTTGATTCAATTTTAAACCTTATAAAAACCCTGATGCAGTAGATAATATAGGCTTCCTCTGGATGAACAGCCTAAAAACAAGTTATACAGGACCAACTCTCATCATTCTATGTAACTGAGTATTTGTCAGTACTAAAATAAATAAAAGTGCTATCATGAAATATGGTGATTATAACAGCTGCTTCTGCTGTACAAAACCCAAATGTATATTGTTCTGGAATTTCGGGAATCATGATATTTCTCTTCTATACTGACCCAAACATTTCAATGAGGTCAGAGGGGTACCTTGATGTTCCTGGTGCTCAGTGCAATATATGTAACAGGGGCCCAACCTACCATGCACCATTTATAATACTAGAGTTTTCTTATCTAGTGTCTTTCAATGGTCTTATTACTTTATATAGTTATATCAGATTATGTCAGATTTGCTCCACACAAGGTTGCCAACCAGAATTTTTCTTTTTTTCTGTACAGCTTACCTCAAAATCACGGACAGACAAGATCCCATCACCAGCATTTACTGTAAGCTGTAAAATGATGATAACTACCACCAAAATAATCTAGTCAACAACTGCCAGCCTAATAAAAATCACCGACACAGGTGTTTTTTTTTTTTTATGGACTGAGGAAAAAAGTTGCCTATTTTTACGGACTGTCCAGAGATTTCTGATCGGTTGGCAATCCTGTCTCCACACTGACTGCCACAACCCTCACTGCCTCTCTCTCTCTCTCTCTATATATATATATATATATATATATATACAGGGTAGCCCACGAAAAAGCAGCCCACCTCCAATATCTCAAAATCAAACGGTCTAATAGGAAGTCTAAATTGCCCATAGCATCTAATCAGAGCTCAGCTTTCAGTTCCTACAGGGCTTTGAAAAGATGAAAGCTGAGCTCTGATTGGTTGAAATGGACAACTAGGACAGATTTACTATTTGGCAGTTTGATTTGGAGATATTAGATGCGGGTTACTTTACGTGGGCCACCCTCCTCTATATACTGTATATATATACATAAATGTACATATATATATATATGGAGAGAGAGAGAGAGAGGCAGTGAGGGCAGCATTTTTTTCACATTTTGTTATGTTGCGGCTTTGTGCTAAAATATACCAAGTGATAATTAGTGAACCACTTAGAAAATTAGTTTAAGTATCTCAGAGTAAGCGTAGTAATTAAATGCTACCTTTATTATAAATCATAGACGGGTAAATGAGCAAAAATTGCCCCATTGATAAAAAATATCAGGGGAGACTCCCACCAGAACCGAAAAAAGAAGCAAACATAGGAAATAAAAATGGTATAGGAATCAGGAGAGGCGGATAAGGGGAAACTAGCCCTGTAACACCCTAAATGGTCCTATGCCCAGGGACACACCCTGATGGTAGAGGTTCCCTGTCCTCGTACCTAAACCTGATCCTTACCCTATTTTGACCCTACATAAATGTATGATAATAATAAATACCATACATATCAGATGGGGCACAGATGGCCCCTAGTAGGTATAAAAAAGAAAAAGAACAAAATAATAGAAAAATGGAATAAGACCCCAAAGCGTTTCACCTGCACCTGGTGGTTAATCAGGGGATGATAAGGCAGAAAACATATATATAAAAATTGTAGGGAGGAACAAACTAATAGATAGAGAAAGATATGGGAACAATACTTAGCTCACAGGACAAATAGTGGGAAGGGAATATGCCCAAATATAGATAACCCAGCAAGCAGATGTCAACTGGCAGGGGAACCCACAATGTTATGTCCGATGGATAAGGAGCTGATGCTCCCCATCAATCTGCACTCAATACGTCATAATGAGAAAGTGAAAACAGAATGATAGAAATCTGCTAATTTATTTGAAAGTAAAAACGAATGGAGTCATTTATCAAACTGGTGTAAAGTGGAACTGGCTTAGTTGCCCATAGCAACCAATCAGATCCCTCCTTTCATTTTTTACAGCTCCTTTGGGAAAATGAAAGGCGGAACCTGATCGGTTGCTATGGGCAACTAAGCCAGTTCTACTTTACACCAGCTTGATAAATGACCTCTTAAAATCTTGCATTTGCAACGGCCACCTCCCCCTAGGGCCCTCTATAATGCGACCCAGGTGTAGGAATGCCGAGTGGTATAGTGCGGCATAAAATGTCTCTTTATGTGTGTCACGGTGCTCCTACCTGGACACGGCTGGACCCCAGGCTTTGGCTCCGAAGCAATAAATAAGGGGAATAATTCAGACCTTTAGATGAAGTTCAATGGCAGCTTTACTTTGCATAAACGTTTCTTCAAACAGTTTACAGGCTTTGTCTTGGTTCCAGCAGGCTTTAGCATTAAACTGGCAGGCAAAATCCACCCTGCTATATCTGTTTCTCTCTGACTCTGCTGTACTGACAGGCTGGCTGTATAACTCAGCTTCTTCTGTATGCTGCACTTCACTTTGTAGTCTGACTCTAGGTTATGACAGGGAACTTTCCTCCTGGCTCCTGAGGCTTCAAGCTTTGGCCTCCATGGCCAGCAGAGCTTAAGGTGCTCTGGCTGCCCCTGCACACCCTTCCCCTAGCAGGGGGTAAGCTAGACTGACTACAACTTATGCCCCACCCTTCCTGCAGGAACTAGGACTGGCCCACTCCCCTACAGAGGGGGGTTAGAATGGAATGGTAAGTTCCACTCACTCTAACTATAGCTCTGCCATATTTTTTGCCACCTGCTGGTGAACCAGGCACATTACATGAACAGTTACATAACATTAGAAATGTACAGTGTGGAGGACTTGGAATAAATGCATAAGTTGACATGAAGTTAGACCAATAAAGACAGTAGCAAGATGCAGAAGTGGTAACACCACTCTGGGGTGTTACACATTGACATAAGTATTCAGACCCTTTACTCGGGACTTAGTTGAAGCCTCTTTGTCAGCGATTACAGTACAAAGTATTAATATTAAATGATAGCTTTAAGTAGGAGGACTGTGACTCAGGACTCTGTGAGGAAGGGCAGCCATAGGAGATTGGGCAAGGAACTCTGTTCGGACCTCTGGTGACTAAATTGTGACTCTTTATTGTTCAGGTACTGTTTTGTAGTGATTGTATGGTTTATAGAGTTGCCATAGGTTCATTTGATGTGTAACATTTATATTGGTTTCATGTAGGTAATTTTCGATAATTACTGAGTTTGGTTATTATTTATGTGTATTGTACTTACTGTGAATTATCTTCTTTCTTTTTATTATCGACTTTATTACTACACAATTGATTTTGTTTAATACATTCTCACTTATAGATGCAATATTGGTGTGCTTTCTTTGATGACCGTCCCCTAGAACCCACATGGAGATATTATTGTTCAATATTATTATCATTTAAGATTAATATTGTCGATAATCATTTTTCTTACACAGCTTCTAGTCTTTTTGGATATTCCACAAGGTTTGTACACCTGGATTTGGGGATTTTCTGCCATTCTTCTCTGCAGATCCTCTCAAGCTCTGTCAGGTTGGATGGGGACTGTCGGTGGATAGTCATTTTTAGGTCTATCCAGAGATATTCAATTGGGTTCAAGTCAGGGCTGTGGCTGGGCGGTCATTCACAGAGTCATTCCTAAGCTTCTCCTGTGTTGTCTTGGCTATGTGCTTAGGGTCAATGTCTTGTTGGGAAGTGAACCTTCGGCCCAGTCTAAGGTCAAGAGCACTCTAGATCAGGCTTTCATCTCTGTATTTTGCTCCATTCAGCTTTCCCTCAGCCCTGACCAGTATCCCAGTCCCAGCAGCTGAAAAGCACCCCCACAGCATGATGCTGCCACCAGCATACTTCACTGTAGGGATGGTATTGGGCAGGTGGTGAGCAGTGCCTGGATTCATCTAGACTTGACACTTATAATTGACACCAAAAAGTTCAATCTTGGTTTCATCAGACCAGAGAATCTTGTTTCTCACAGTGTGAGAGTCCTTTAGGTGCTTTTTTTGGAAACTCCAGGTGGGCTTTCATGTGTCTTTTACTGAGAAGAGGCTTCTGTCTGACCACTCTGCCATAAAGCCCGGATTGGTAAAGTGCATCTGCATAGAGGATCTTTGGTCACTTTGGTCTGGCAGAGTAACCATTGTGTTCTTGGTCATCTCTGCTACTAATGCCCTTTTCCCCCAATTACTTAGTTTGGTGCGGCAGCCAGGTCTAGAAAGAGTCCTGGTTCTTCTACACTTGTTCCATTTAAGAATTATGGAGACCACTGGGCTCTTGGTAAATTTTAGTGAAGCAGTAATATTTTAGTACCTTTCTAAAGATCTGTGCCTCCACAAAATCCTCTCTCTGATCTACAGTTATGCAGGCAGTTCTATCCTTCTCATGGCTTGGTTTTTGCTCTGATATACACTGCTCAAAAAAATAAAGGGAACACTTAAACAACACAATGTAACTCCAAGTCAATCACACTTCTGTGAAATCAAACTGTCCACTTAGGAAGCAACACTGAGTGACAATCAATTTCACATGCTGTTGTGCAAATGGGATAGACAACAGGTGGAAATTATAGGCAATTAGCAAGACACCCCCAATAAAGGAGTGGTTCTGCAGGTGGTGACCACAGACCACTTCTCAGTTCCTATGCTTCCTGGCTGATGTTTTGGTCACTTTTGAATGCTGGCGGTGCTTTCACTCTAGTGGTAGCATAAAACGGAGTCTACAACCCACACAAGTGGCTCAGGTAGTGCAGCTTATCCAGGATGGCACATCAATGCGAGCCGTGGCAAGAAGGTTTGCTGTGTCTGTCAGCGTAGTGTCCAGAGCATGGAGGCGCTACCAGGAGACAGGCCAGTACATCAGGAGACGTGGAGGAGGCCGTAGGAGGGCAACAACCCAGCAGCAGGACCGCTACCTCCGCCTTTGTGCAAGGAGGAACAGGAGGAGCACTGCCAGAGCCCTGCAAAATGACCTCCAGCAGGCCACAAATGTGCATGTGTCTGCTCAAACGGTCAGAAACAGACTCCATGAGGGTGATATGAGGGCCCAACGTCCACAGGTGGGGTTTGTGCTTACAGCCCAACACCGTGCAGGACGTTTGGCATTTGCCAGAGAACACCAAGATTGGCAAATTCGCCACTGGCGCCCTGTGCTCTTCACAGATGAAAGCAGGTTCACACTGAGCACATGTGACAGACGTGACAGAGTCTGGAGACGCCGTGGAGAACGTTCTGCTGTCTGCAAAATCCTCCAGCATGACCGGTTTGGCATTGGGTCAGTAATGGTGTGGGGTGGCATTTCTTTGGAGGGCCGCACAGCCCTCCATGTGCTCGCCAGAGGTAGCCTGACTGCCATTAGGTACCGAGATGAGATCCTCAGACCCCTTGTGAGACCATATGCTGGTGCGGTTGGCCCTGGGTTCCTCCTAATGCAAGACAATGCTAGACCTCATGTGGCTGGAGTGTGTCAGCAGTTCCTGCAAGACGAAGGCATTGATGCTATGGACTGGCCCGCCCGTTCCCTAGACCTGAATCCAATTGAGCACATCTGGGACATCATGTCTCGCTCTATCCACCAACGTCACGTTGCACCACAGACTGTCCAGGAGTTGGCAGATGCTTTAGTCCAGGTCTGGGAGGAGATCCCTCAGGAGACCGTCCGCCACCTCATCAGGAGCATGCACAGGCGTTGTAGGGAGGTCATACAGGCACGTGGAGGCCCCACACACTACTGAGCCTCATTTTGACTTGTTTTAAGGACATTACATCAAAGTTGGATCAGCCTGTAGTGTGTTTTTCCACTTTAATTTTGAGTGTGACTCCAAATCCAGACCTCCATGGGTTGAAAAATGTGATTTCCATTTTTTAATTTTTGTGATTTTGTTGTCAGCACATTCAACTATGTAAAGAACAAAGTATTTCAGAAGAATATTTAATTAACTCAGATCTAGGATGTGTTATTTTTGTGTTCCCTTTATTTTTTTGAACAGTGTACATTGTCAGCTTTGAGACCTTATATAGACAGGACTGTGTCTTTCCAAATCATATCCAATCAACTGAATTTACCACAGGTGACTCCAATCAAGGTGTAGAAACATCTCAAAGGTGATCAAGAGAATTGGGTGGCCCCCAGAGCTAAACTTCAAATGTCATAGCAAAGGGTCTGAATACTTATGTCCATGCCAATTTTTATTTTTTCCGTTGTAATAAATTTGCTAACATTTCTAAAATTCTGTTTTCCCCTTCTCTTTGAGGGATAGAGAGTGCAGATTGATGGAGGAAAAACTTGAATTTGTCTTATTTTATCACAAGGCCACAACATAACAAAATGTGAAAAAAGTGGTCTCAAGACTTTCCAACTGAACTGTATGTGGACCTTTAATCTGCAGTTATTATTAGGGGTGTAGCAAGAAACCCAGATGTTTGGTGCCAAGGTGCACGCCATTACGCCACAGCCTACCCTAAGGCATTTAGATGAAGAGCTAGGGCAGCAGCCTTAATCTTTGCTCTGGGGAATTAAACTCTATCTAATCCAGAAAGATCTGAAATATACAGGGAGTGCAGAATTATTAGGCAAGTTGTATTTTTGAGGATTAATTTTATTATTGAACAACAACCATGTTCTCAATGAACCCAAAAAACTCAAATTAATATCAAAGCTGAATATTTTAGGAAGTAGTTTTTAGTTTGTTTTTAGTTTTAGCTATTTTAGGGGGATATCTGTGTGTGCAGGTGACTATTACTGTGCATAATTATTAGGCAACTTAACAAAAAACAAATATATACCCATTTCAATTATTTATTTTTACCAGTGAAACCAATATAACATCTCAACATTCACAAATATACATTTCTGACATTCAAAAACAAAACAAAAACAAATCAGTGACCAATATAGCCACCTTTCTTTGCAAGGACACTCAAAAGCCTGCCATCCATGGATTCTGTCAGTGTTTTGATCTGTTCATCATCAACATTGCGTGCAGCAGCAACCACAGCCTCCCAGACACTGTTCAGAGAGGTGTACTGTTTTCCCTCCTTGTAAATCTCACATTTGATGATGGACCACAGGTTCTCAATGGGGTTCAGATCAGGTGAACAAGGAGGCCATGTCATTAGATTTTCTTCTTTTATACACTTTCTTGCCAGCCACGCTGTGGAGTACTTGGACGCGTGTGATGGAGCATTGTCCTGCATGAAAATCATGTTTTTCTTGAAGGATGCAGACTTCTTCCTGTACCACTGCTTGAAGAAGGTGTCTTCCAGAAACTGGCAGTAGGACTGGGAGTTGAGCTTGACTCCATCCTCAACCCGAAAAGGCCCCACAAGCTCATCTTTGATGATACCAGCCCAAACCAGTACTCCACCTCCACCTTGCTGGCGTCTGAGTCGGACTAGAGCTCTCTGCCCTTTACCAATCCAGTCACGGGCCCATCCATCTGGCCCATCAAGACTCACTCTCATTTCATCAGTCCATAAAACCTTAGAAAAATCAGTCTTGAGATATTTCTTGGCCCAGTCTTTTTTTTTTTTTCTTCTATTTTTTTTTTTTTTCAATAAATATTTATTTTATTTTAGAAACCACAAATTAGTACATAATCCAGTATTGATCAAGTCAGTATACATAACACAACAATTATAAACATCATTGCGGCAAACTTATACCGATCAATATAAGTTTACACCCAATATAATGATAATTATGATAATAATACCCCCCCCCTCCCCCCCCTTCCTCCCCCCCCCCATATTGGCTGCCGTCCAATCCATTCCATCAGCTATAGAACAACATTAAATATAGCTAAGTGGTCCTGTGTGCCACCCCCTAATTTCTTGCAATCTCCTCATATACTCTAATTTGTTGAAGGTATAAACTCCACTCGCTTACCGAGGGCGGGGAGACAGAGCCCCAATACTTAACCAACATAGCTTTGGCAACCATCAGACCCCTCATCCAGATCTGTCTGACCCGGAGGGGGGTTTCCATTTCTGAGAGATAGTATCCCAAAATCACTGTCAAAATGCCCGGGTTGTAATTCGACGCAGACTCCTTTTGTAGAAAAGAGAACACTTGGTCCCAATATTTTTTAATTTTAATACAGCCCCAAAGCAAATGTATATAATCCGCGTTAACATATCCACATTTAGGGCAACAACACTCCCTAGCTTTATTTTGAGGGAATTTTCCTTGGATTTTTGGGGTATAATATAATCGATGCAAAATCTTAAATTGGATTAATCTATGGGCCTTGGAAACCGACGCCTTCCTCACATTCTTATAGATGGAGGACCACTGTAGTGGAGAGCAATTCAACTCTTGCTCCCACTTAGTTGGACTTTTAAAAGGAGTAACAGTTGCCAATGCCGTTCGGAGTTTAGCGTATAATGCAGAGATCTTCACCTTCTCGTACTTGTGAACATCACAATAATCAAAGAATAAATTCTCTCGTGGAAAAATGAAGTCCCTATTCCTAGAGGCTACAAAAGTGTGTTTTAAACGTGTATACATAAACACGTCTAGTGGTGAACTATAAGTGAAACCAAATTCCAAAAGCGATTTAAAATGACCCGAATAAAAAAGGTGAGACACTTCATTGATATCCTTACGTGACCAATAACCAAAATCTGTAATTTTGAAGAATTCCGCCAGCCCCCTGTTCTCCCACAGAGGAGTAAAGGCAAAGGGACTGGAAACTTTAAGGATATCCTTCAGCTTATTCCATACCCTCTGTAGTGAACAAGGGATCGGCAAGGACTTCTCCAATCCCATATACCCAGTCTCCAAACATGCAAAAATATTCTCTATTGGTTTATCCATCACTTTAGTCAAATAGCAGCGCTGTATCTGTGCACATAAATAATAACCTTGAAAAAAGGGAAGTGACAACCCACCATCTTCCTCCGACAACCATAAGTATCTCTGCTTTATACACACCCTCTTCCTTCCCCAAATTAGATCGTTTATCAGAGTCTCCAATCTATGAAAAAATATATCGTCAATCCAGATTGGGGAGGCACATATCCGGAACAAGACGATAGGCAAGATAATCATCTTAATCAATGCTATTCGATCTGTCTGGGCCAACATCAATTTCTGCCAAACGCTTATCTTACTCTTAACTTTGTTCAATACCGGGGCCAGATTCAGCTCGTAAAACCTATTTATGGGTACCCCAATCTTCACTCCCAAGTATTCCAAAGTATCCTTGGGGGCCAGAACACTGATCCCCCTCCCTTCATCTACAGCCTTCCGGTTCAACGGGAGGAGCGATGACTTTGTCCAGTTAATCATATAACCTGATAGTTTACCATATTTCTCTATTACCTCTATCACGTAGGGAAGAATTTTCCATCCCTGATCCAGGAACAGAATCACGTCATCGGCATACAGACTTATTTTATCACTTACTCCCGCCACCCCGAAGCCATCTATACGATTATCCGAGCGAATCCTGCAGGCCAATGGCTCGATAAAGAGGGCGAAGAGGAGGGGAGACAGAGGGCAACCCTGTCTCATCCCTCTCCTCATCATAACAGGGGGAGAAGTCAAACCATTAATATTAATAGTTGCGACTGGCTGTTCATATAACATTTGGGTCATTTCCAAAAACAGATTCCCCAGGCCAAACCGAGACATAGTAGCCCACAAAAAAGGCCACTCCATCCTGTCGAACGCCTTTGCGGCATCTAATGACAGGATGGAGTGGTCTATACCACCCCCAACAGAAAGGTTCAGATACACCCTATATTGGCTCATCTGTATTTGGCGACCCGGGATAAAACCCGTCTGGTTAGGGTGTACCAGGGAAGCTATAACCCTCTTCAAACGATTAGCCAAAATTTTAGCGAGAATCTTATAATCCGTATTAAGGAGCGATATAGGTCTATATGACCCCATATCGCATGGATCCTTCTCCTTTTTTAACACCAGGATAATCACTGCCTCTCTAAATGATGGAGGTAAAGAACCGAGCCTACAGGATTCGTTCAAAACTAGAAGCAGGATCGGAAGGAGGGATTTAGCGTGATACCTGTACAGTTCAAACGGCAATCCATCTGGACCAGGGGATGAATTATACTTAAGGAGTGGAAGTATCGCCTGCAATTCCTCAAAAAGGATAGGGGAATCCAACATCTCTCTATCTTGTGCAGATAAACTAGGAAGCTCCAGTTGTTGAAGGTATTGGTCCATATCACTGCGACTGAACATAGAGTCAGACTTATAGAGAGTAGAATAAAATTTCACAAATTCATCGCTGATCTCCTCTACGCACCTCACGCTATTTCCTAGTGCATTCCTGATTTCCCTTATACTGGTAACCTCTCTCTGGTTAGCCACCAATCTTGCCAAGAACCTACCTGTTTTACCAGATTCACAAAAGCGCTTTTGGCCCTGGAATAAGAGCTTATGTTGTGCTTTTCTATATAACAATATCTTAAGCTGTGAATTGGCCTCCTTTAACTGATCAATGTATTGGTCCTTGTGGCAGGCAATCAAGGCAGCGCGTAGACTCCTTACTGCATCAGTCAGTTGTTGTTCCCTTCGCCGCTGTTCAACTCTGAACCTATTGATTTTAGTAAAATATAATCCTCTTATATGGGCCTTCAAAGAGTCCCACACATAATGAATATGCGCTGAGCCTAAGTTGAAGCCCCAAAATTCCTGTATATCCTGGTCTATTTGAGATTGTTCCCCTATCACATCAAACCAGTGCGGGTTCAATTTAAAGGCTCTACGCGATGGCAGAGCCTCCACGAACCCAATCAAGACTGGGGAATGATCTGATATTCCGTGCGGTTCATACTTCATTCTGAGAACACGGCGACACAAATCCTGGCTTGCAAAAGCCAGATCAATACGGGACATTGACCCATATGACTGGCTAAAGCAAGAAAACATTTTTTTAATGCCATAGAGGTGGCGCCAGATATCAACTAGCGCCAGCTCCTGGCAAATAGTAATCAGAGGGGATCGCGCCCGACCGTGCCCTGAGAACGAAGAAAACCGATCTAGCTCAGGGTCAGGTACTGCATTAAAATCGCCTGCCACTAATAGTGGGCATTGGTTTTTTGTGGCTATATATTTAGCCAAGTGTGAAAAAACCGTTGATTTAAATGGTGGAGGGATATAAATGAACGCCAAAATCATCTCCTGCCCTTTCAAAACCCCATAAAGGAATACATATCTCCCTTCGTTGTCAATCAAACTATCTAGAGGTTGAAACTCCATCCCACGGTGGATATATACGCTAACACCTCTTGCATATGAAGAGTAGCAAGCATGGTACTCAAGGGAAGCCCATTTCCTTTTCAATGTGAAGATCCTATCTAATGTTACATGGGTCTCTAATAGGACAACAATTGCAGGAAGATGACGAACCACACAATCAAACACCACCGTTCGCTTCACTCTGTCTCCCAGCCCTCTCACATTCCAAAATAGAATATTACATTCTTGGCCCAGTCTTGACGTTTCAGCTTGTGTGTCTTGTTCAGTGGTGGTCGTCTTTCAGCCTTTCTTACCTTGGCCATGTCTCTGAGTATTGCACACCTTGTGCTTTTGGGCACTCCAGTGATGTTGCAGCTCTGAAATATGGCCAAACTGGTGGCAAGTGGCATCTTGGCAGCTGCACGCTTGACTTTTCTCAGTTCATGGGCAGTTATTTTGCGCCTTGGTTTTTCCACACGCTTCTTGCGACCCTGTTGACTATTTTGAATGAAACGCTTGATTGTTCGATGATCACGCTTCAGAAGCTTTGCAATTTTAAGAGTGCTGCATCCCTCTGCAAGATATCTCACTATTTTTGACTTTTCTGAGCCTGTCAAGTCCTTCTTTTGACCCATTTTGCCAAAGGAAAGGAAGTTGCCTAATAATTATGCACACCTAATATAAAGTGTTGATGTCATTAGACCACACCCCTTCTCATTACAGAGATGCACATCACCTAATATGCTTAATTGGTAGTAGGCTTTCGAGCCTATACAGCTTGGAGTAAGACAACATGCATAAAGAGGATGATGTGGTCAAAATACTCATTTGCCTAATAATTCTGTACAGGGTGTACTGTAACATGAAATTTCACAAGACCAGAATCAGAAAACTAAGAAACAATTACAAATATATTGCATCTTTAAAAAATGCCAGAGAGGGGAAAAAAGGCTACAGAGTAGAAAAAACCGCTGGTAGGCATAAAAAAACACTTGCATGTCATGCAAAAAAAAAAAAAACAGCACCAACACCGTAAGGGGCAAAAAAGTCACTAAAAACCTATGTGTGTTTTCAGCCTAAAAGGCTGTAAAAGGGGTGCTTCATAAAGACAACGCCTGTCCATATGACCTATTAGGACCTCAGAAACTGAGTCTCGAGCTACGAGCCAGAATGGAGAGCCGCTGTGTACAAGTGACTCTCACTCTGACAGTCTTGAGTCCTCCATGAATTACATGGATGTCAATTCATCACAATGGCCGCCATGTAAGTCTAGGGTTATGTGGCGATATAAGTCACGTGATATCACATCTAATGATTGTTAATGGTGTTGCAATGTGGCAGTTGCAAAAATCCAGACACGATGCAGGTTGCAATTCGCATGTGACATTTAATCTACTGACTTTAATGTATGGTGCGTGAGACATTAGTGAGATGTTGGGCTTTACCTAATGAGTGATTCTAGGAAAGACCCCCATGGTCAATTAGTGTTTCATGGATGAATGCCACCATTGAGAGGCTGCACACCACCTGGGCCCTTCGGATCCCCAATCACTATAATGGGATCCGCCAAGTTTCTGGCATGAATGCCGGCTTTCTGCCAGTAAAAGAGTACTGCATGCAGCATTCGGATTCCATTATAGGAGACAGGGATCCTGCTGGCGGAATTCTGGTGCTCTGATCCTCTGCCGGAACAGAGTACCGAAATGCTAAAATGCAGATGTGGAAGTAGCCTAACATAGCCATGCCTAGGTTTGGGCATCCTTTAGCAGTTAATGGCACCCTTAGGGTACGGCCTAAATCTTGTGGCCATTAGTTGCCATGGGTGGCCATGGCTTGACCATATGTAGCCACCCGCGCCATTCGGCCATACCATTTCAAGTCATAACAATTTAACAAAGTTACCTGCTGTGTCTTGGCACAGTATTTGGGTGCTAGGTTGGGGTGCCACCAAAAGTACCCTGTTTTTGGAAGAGTATATACAGGGTAGCAAACTGAGTAAAGGAAATCTTTGCAATATAGTCAGTGAACCACTTAATTCACTTAATTCAACTACTTCTGGGTCAACTGATTCTGCATTTGCACCTTAAAAGCGTTACCTCCTAAACCCCTCTGTCTATATAAAGATGACTCCCTCCATTTCTAGGCTGACAGATCTAGCAAGCATCTCCAAGAACGCGGGCGACTGCAGGTTTACATATGCATGAGCATAAATATTTAATACCATGTGTATGCAGGTCAGGCATGAGAATATAGAAACAGCATTTAATCTATCAGCAAAATAAGAACATGTGGAGCGCCGAGACAAGAAGAAGAAGAAAACCCATAAAAGAAGAATAGTAAGAATCACTTTCCAGTGAGGTTTTATAAGCTAAGGCATCATGAAAAACAACGTAGCAAACACTTCAGTATAATTAGCAGCACACAATTAAAACACGATTCTCCGATACTGCGTCTTTAATTAAAACATCTGAAGATCGGCTTCATACCATTTATAAAATCTGACCTATATCTACAAAGGCAGATTACCTCTGTGGTAGATCAATGTACATTACATACACATAAGAAAAATAAATATTATAGAACAGTATAAATCTTTCTAGTTCCCTGCCACGTCTCTAGACTCTGTAGTACTCATATAATATATACCCCCAAGCTTAATATCCATATAACAAGGGAAGACAACTTTTGGCATTCAATGCCTGGCAGGAATACAACTCCCATGAGGCATTCTAAACATCTGAAATAATCAAGTCTTTATTATGTTCCGTCTGCTTGAGGTGTATCTGCTAGCTGCAATGCAGGAGAAGCTGTCATTTTTCAAGCTTTAGAGGGTTGTCTTACTACAAAAAAACATGTCCAGGTGCCCTATTGGGTCATATAGAGGTTATAAAGGGAAGTCCTCTGCCCAGGACTACAATCTATGAAGCAGCAAAAAAAGATTCTTAGCAAAGACCATCAATGTTTGATCGGTGGGAGGGTCTCCTTTTGAGGCTCCTGTTGGTCTTCAGAATATTTCCTTTAAAGGAGTTGTTCAGGCTTTGGAAAACATGTCTTCCTTCTAAAAAATGCACAACCACGTCCATTAGTTGTGTCTGGTATTGCAGCTTGGCTCTATTGAAGTTAAAGGCACAGAGCTGCAATACTGCACATAATTTGTGAAAAGGGGTGGTGATGTTTTTGGAAGAAAGTAGCTATGTTTTTTAAATCCCGGACAACCCCTTTTAAAGTTAACAGGCAAATACTGTATGTGGCTGTGCCTGGTACTGTAGCTCGGCCTCATTTATTTTCATGATCAACATGGGTTCCCAGTGGTTGGACACATGCTCGTAGAATCCATGGCCATCATCGATTTTCAGAAGCCATTGGATGTGGTGCCATTAAAACCCTTAGGAGCTGATCAGGAATTTAAATTACTGGAAAGATCTGTCAAAAAAAAAACTCTAGGCAAAGCTCCAACGATTTGATAAATGTTAGATTGATGGGGATCTCAGCACTTGGATCCCCATCAGTTAGAAGAAAGAGCTCCCCAGCTACATGAACATGGAAGAGTTTGAATGGAGCAGTGATACACCATGCGGCCACTCCCTTCAAACTCTATGGAAGTGATAGAAACAGTCGAATACTAATGGTGCCCATACACCTTCAGTAGCAGTTGACTAGAGATGAGTCAATCGATCGTCTCATTAGCAAGAGTTCTTCACTCCACTTGCACCACTCCTTGGAGCAGCACCACTGTCGCCAGCACAGGTGAAGAGCTCTTGCTAATGAGACAAATCAATTTGGTAGCATCGATTCGACATCCCTACTGCTGACCAACAGCTACCCCTCCCGTTTCCCCTGTACACATACAGGCTTGGTTCAGCTGAATGTGTATGGCTTTTCAATGGGAAGAGAAGAGAAAGTCACTGCCAGACGCCTTAGGAGAACAAAAGGACTGGGTAAAGAATTTCAATTTGCCCAATTCTTCTCACCCCCAACTTCGTCCATCAGAGGAGAGTAGGAAACTCCACAGGCCACACACATAGGATTGTCAACCGGTCCCCCTCAAAATGCTGAGATAGGCCAACAATAAACTAATGTGTAAGGGAGCTTTAACGGTTTCCCTAATACTATTCTAATCTACTATTTAAGTGCCAAATGTTGTCTTCCACTTCTTAAAGACAGAAAACAGACCCTTGAGGCAGTAGCCACTCATTGCAAAGATTACCGTGAGGAAATAAAAGCACGTTAGTAAAACACATCAATAGAAATTAAACAGCTTATCTAATAACACGGTGCAAATAACTACAATCTGCTGTCTTGGTAGCCAGCCATTAATCACCATATTACAACAGGAATCAGGACCCTGTGCTACACCGATAGCACAAGCTTGTCACATAGTGAGCATGTTCTGGTACATAGACAGGAACGTCATATTATTACTGGACCATTTTCATCTTGCATAATCCAATCAGATAGTCATGGGGCTCCAGGACCTACACAATTACCCCACTAAGTCTGTCTGAGGATTCTCAGGGTCTCACTCTTCACTCTTGGTTTTGGCTCTCAACCATAAAATGAGGATGATCCTATTCAGCCCTCCTACCAATGTAAGAAAATGAAGACTTTAGAGGGTCGTGGTGGATTCTAGAGGGTTGGATTTGAGAAAGAAGATGGCCAACCCTATGGTCCAATTGCAGGTTGCTCAAAGGGGCACCAAGAATGATTAGGAAACCCTCAAATCCATGAACTGACGGTCCCACCAAGCAAAGCTAAAGTTGTGTTGTAACAGTTAAATGTGTTACTTGCACCATGTTTTCCATCAAGCCTATAATGGTTCAGGAAGATATTATACAGAAGATGATAACAGGTCATCTAGCACATTGACAAACTCTTTCATGTAGAAAAACAATTCAATGCATTTTTTATCACTGAAATGATACCATGGATATGTTGATACGCGGCAAGCATAATGTGACTTTGGCACTGGCTCATAGTTGGCCTTTTACAGCAAAGACGTCAAAATTCAAACTACTGAAAAACAGTACAGATGGAAAAGGATGAAGAATGTGAGCAGAATTCCAATCATACCTAACCATATAAACCTAAACCTTATAGGCTTCATTTTTATTCTAGAATTACTGTACGTTCTTCCCAAATACTAGTAAGAAATATTGAGGTGGTCTGACATATGATGAGGACTTATTGTTTATTGCACCCTGGGGTAATCTGGCCTTAAAGGGTTCTCCACTTTAGGCAATTCCTACTTTTTAGAAGGGTCCTTTGATATTAAGCTGACCACAAAGTGTAGTCCTGTTGGGAACCTCAGCATTTAGCTGTTAGCCTTGGGAAAACCTGGCAGCAGGGCAACCACATGGGAAATTAAAGGCTATGGACACCTTTGTGGCATTTTTTGGGGATTGCATTTTACTCATTCCAGGCTAAAAATCGTTTCTTCTATTGGTCTTTATTAAAAATGTTCAACCATTTTTGAGGTACAAGGGTTAAAAAATCAGTCTGTTTGCAGAGTATCACTTCTCAGGTTAATGCAAAGCCTTATCTCTGATCTTCTGACCTCAAAAACACTCATTTAAGCCAGTTCGATAACAGTTTAGCTATAATGAGCCGTCAGCTTACGGGAATGAGAAGTGATACTCTGTAAACAGACTGATTTTTTTAACCCTGGTATCACAAAAGCGGCTGAAAATTTTTAATAAAGAGTAAAATTGAAAATATGATTTTTAGACTGATATTAGTAAAATGCAATCATAAAAAAAAGATTTGCCCTGATGGCATCCATAGCCTTTAGGCATTACACACAGGTTATCTGTGTAATTCAGGACAGGTCTCCCAGAACAAGAGATTACCTCTTTGTAGTCACCCTCCACTCTGGACAAGGATCCTGAACGTAGGACCCCATTCTATTATCTTCTAATTCTCTGATGGAGTATGTGAATATGGGTTTTCTAAAGCAAACAACCCTTTAACTCCCTGTTCATTTGCATACTGTACATGTCTGATTGCTGCCATTTTGAATTTAAAGGGAGTATTTCTTATTTTGGACATTTACGCCATATCCACAGAATGTGCTATAAATATCTGATAGATGCAGGTCCCACCTCTGGAACCTGCACCTATCTCTAGTACATGGATCCCCTCCGACCCTTTCTCGTGGCTGAATGGAAAGGTGGCTGTGCATGCATGGCTCTCTATTTACTTTTATGGAAGTGTAAGCATGCCATGTATATTAATGAGAGTTCAATTTTCTTATGTACAACCAATAATCACAAAAACCTTGCTCTTTGCTGGTCCTAGAAGAAGGAGGCTAAATACTGACCTTGTGTGAGCACTGCTAGTCATTGAAACTCCATCAATATGTTTCCTAAGAAATGGACTTAAAGGGCTTGTCTGCTTTTTACAAAATCTATTTGCTAAAATAGTCCCCCCAAAAATAAGCTGTTCTCGGGTTGTCCCATTACAACCCCCCTTTCCACAGTGATCCGCTATACCCTGTAGGTAGGGGAGAGGGATTTCACAGTACCACAGCAGTGGAGATGAATCACTTAAATAAATGCCCTATTTATTGGATATGTGAAAATAAGTTTAATAAACTAGGTCAATATTCAAAGTCATAGATCTAGTTTAAAAAAGTTATGCTTACTAGTGGACAACCCCTTTAAAGAAAACACCTTCACCAATGATCACCATCCCATAGCCTATAATCACACAAACATGTAAATTGCACCTTAATAGGTAGAGCAAATTAGATCACTATGGAAAGAACTGCTTCTATCTCATATGGATTGATGGTCCCACCCTTGGATAGTTGCCTTCTAGCATGGTCACCTCCAAGAGTTGAAAGAATGTGAATAGATGATGCTTATGAAGGGTGAGCCTCAAATGAATTTAAGGGGGGATTGAAACTTCTCGGAGTTACATACAGGTTGGGGTCTTCAAATTAATGTCTACATGACTGGCTTGAGGTTAGGTGCACCAGTAATGTCTGGTCTTTGACTGATTCAACACCATTATAGTACCAGATTAATGGAGACAAGTCTTCTCCTTCCTTCCAGCTATAGACGGTTACAAAACACTATGCTAAATAATGAGATGGAACGATCATTTACCACTACGTCACTTCATGTGGAATTCAAGGATTTTTTTTTTTGCTACTTGAGTAATGTATTAACAGCTCCTTAAATCAAACTGGAAACATTACAAATGCTAATTGTAATTCTATTGCCCATTCACAGCTTAATACAACTGTCAGTGTAACGAATACCCCGACAGAATACTGTGAGCAATAAATGTGATAAAAGTCTTCTACGATATATTATTGTAGCTGTGTTACTTTTTAATTTGATTTAGACTTCTTGGAATAAAGTTCTTTTGGCTGAAGTTATTTCTGCTTTTTTTAAATTTAATGGAAACTATTCAAAAGCTATTGCTACAAGTACAGAGGAGCCGGTAGACCGCCAACTGTAAATCTAATACTACGAATGACTGTAGCTCTTGATATATGGCTGTAGCTTTAAAACAGACTAATTAACATAGTGCAAACGTTTGTGATAAACCATAGCCACCAAACGGTAATGAACTTCTATTGGTAGAGTCCAGGTTTAAAAAAGAGTCAACATGGGCTTAAATGGCTTAAAGGGGTTTTTCCTATATGAGACGTTAATGTTTTCAGACACGTCATATGGGTCACAGTGATGGAACCCCAAACTGTCAAAAAAGTACCAGTTTCGAGATACCATTTTAATAGAGAAATCCATAGATGGACAAGTCTCCAGTGAACTCATAAACATATGAGAGGGTGAACTTGGTTGATTGATGTGACTCCCATTGAATTCAATGGAGAGGTGTCCATGAAGGTCTCACTCTCTGCTCATTACAATCCTATCCATAAGTGCCTCCTTCTCCATCTTGGTGTAAGTCAAGGGCAAACATACCCTACAGACGCACCATACAACTGCTATGGAGCCCTTGGAGAGGGAACCAGGGATGGTTGGTTGCATCCTTCTTACTGCTGGGTGCACCGCCATTATTATCGAACATAAATGTTGGGAATTGATTGATGGAAAGGATTTGGAGAAGGAAAAAAACACCAGATCCATCCTGGGTAGCAAAACCTAGAACCATAAGGAGGGTCCCAACTTGATCTTTGCTATAGGGCTCCTTCTCTTCTGTCTACACCATTGTTAGACCCTTCTGTTTGACCCCATCATTAGTTTTACGGCCTGTCTGATTGATGTGACATTAAACTTGGTCATAGGAAAACATTACAAATTAAAATAATGCAATTTATTGCTCATTAGCAGAAAACAAGCAGCCATTACAGGACGTGCATGAGATCAGAATACAGGATCCACTATCACATCCTGCTGAATTACTAGCAGTTTACAATGAAGGTCCAAATGGGTGTTACGAGTTTGGGTGGGGGTGTCCCTGCACAATCTGAGACTGGAGCCCTGATTGGACAATGTCAGACTGTGCAGGGACACAACCCCAACTGGTGACACCCATCTAGACCTTCATAGCTAACGACTATTAATTAATTTATAGAGTGATGCTGTTTCAGAGGGACAAAGGGAAACTCATTTTTCTAATCTCAGACAACGCCTGTAATGTTATTAATGAGCAGCCAATCAGATACTGGCTTATTGGCTCTGATCGGCCTTGGACTAATGTGAGCCAATATTTGATTGGTTTATTTTACGTTCTCCATTAGGCTATTTAATTAGATTTAGATTTTATATATATATATTGTATTATAATAACATAAAAATTTATTACATTTGTGCATTAATAATATTTTATACATATTATTTCCATAGCAGCTCTGGCAAAAAAATAGTCAGTATAAATTAGTATAAATTTGTCTTTCGTCCATCTCCAAATAGTTTATTTACATCATTTGGAGCAAATGAAAGTTGAATAAATATATATGTATATGTAATATATATGTTATCAAAATGTCTTGTTCTGGTTGATTCTGGGATCAATAAAGGTGATTTATACAGGGGTTAAAACAGCGCTATCGTGAATATATCCAGAGGCAGAATAGAGAAATATGATGCCGCAATATATGGGGCATTCTACAGTAATTAAACTGCTGCACATTATTATAATATTTATTTCTTATAATAACTATATAGCAACTGCATTTTGCAAGTGCTACATTTTGCAATTTTACTGAAGCTCGAGACATAACTAGTTTGCATAAAATATCTGCTAAATAGGAGCCGTCAGCTCTCCTGTCTCGTCTGTTTTAATAGCTTCATGCATTCCCCATGTAATAATTCTGGAGCATCTATTCATATGACTCTATGTTGTACCATTCCTTTATTATTTCTGCCGAATTACTAGCAATTTACAATGGAGGTCCAGATGGCTGTTACCAGTTGGGGGGTGTCCGTGTACGGTCTGACACTGGCAATACTGATTGGACAATATCAGACTGCGCAAGGACACACTCCCAACTGATAACACCCATCCGGACCTTTGTAGCAAACTGCTAATTCATTCATAACTTCTAGCAGGAATAATAAAAGAATGGCACAACATAGAGACAAAAGAATACATGAGGGAAGCAAAAAGTTACTAAAACAGACAAGTCAGGGGAGGGGACGGGTCCTCTTTAACGCTATTGTCATTTCATAGATTTATCCTTTTAGAACTAGTTATGTCCACATCACTAGTAAGATTGATCTCTGCAAATATTTGGACAATTTGCAAACTACACCTTGGCCAAAAGTCCCCAACCAAAGAGGGGTATATACTATGGAGGGTGCCCAGTGGCAGAATTAAAGATGGCCTAGCTTCATCCATGTGTGATCCCTCCACTTACAACTGTTCATAGTCTCAGTCATAAGGTGTTATAACAAAATCCCCTTCTGGGACTTTATTTTGATGGCCTACTCTTAGGATAGACCATCAATATCACAATGGTGGGGGTCTGACGACTGATTGCCGCTGTGTCGTATATTGTGTAGTGGCTGTGTCCTAAAATGGGAAGGAGTTGCAGTACCATACACAACCACTACATAATGTGTGGCACTGTGCTGGTTAACAATGAAGAGGCCGCAGCCCTCGCCCGGGCACCGCAGCCCCATCAAGCATCTGATAAGCAAGAATACCAGGAGTCAGACCCCCATCAGACTCATCCTAAGCGTTGGTCATCAGTGTTAAACCACTTCAACCAGAGATCTGTTTTCGGTGCACCCATATTGAAAATATGTCTATAGTTAAGGTATTTGAAGTGAGAGGAAGCTACATCTGAGAAGATTTATGGCTACGATAAGGAAGCAGTAAAATGTGACTTCCCCACAGAAGTGCTGCCGACATGATACTCTGGATTTATGCACGGAAAGCTGACACCATGGTGGCACCTGTGAGCTAAATTTCACATCAGATACAATAGTTTTGTCAAGGGATTAAAAAAATCATCTGAGCAAATAAGTGCATTGTAGGACAAGTAACCTCATTCGAGATTGTCTCCGTAGAGTAGAGCACTTAAGGGAATTGTGTCTTGGCTATAAATCCATCAGACGTTCTTCGCATGGCTCCAGGGGTAATTTTGTCGCACCCCCAAATACATCGACATTGTTATCGGCCCACGGTATAATGTTTCCTGGCATGTTGGTGGAACAGTTGGCTATGTTGACGATGTCTTCTAATTTTAGGACACGGTCCCAGATATTAAACTGGCTCAGTTCTCCGACAAAAGCTTGAGTGGCATCAAATCTTCCTCCAACAGTGTCCTTCAGGTGGGAAACAAAGAAGATGTCAATGAATATACCTATAGGACTACATCTGAATCTGCATATAGACATCATAGGGGGAGATCTCCATCTGTTAGTGGAAAGGGGCACTATGGTTAGCCGAGTGCATCCACATCTTAATTTTAGTGACTGGTGGAGGTCTCTGCATCCAGACAGCCATGAATACAACTGCAGTCTTTACTTCGGTAGGGTGACCTACACGGCATCTACTTAGCAGTGGCGACTCAGGGTATTGCAGCTTCATTCTATACCTTTAAAGGGGTTCTACAGGACTTTTATATTGATGGCTTATTCTCCGGATCAGTGGAGGGTCAAACAACCTACACCCTTGCCGATGAGCTGCTCTGCAGTAGCGCCAGAAGTCAGCGTCAGAACTACACAGCTCCATCCATAGAGTAGTGGATGAGCCGGTTGCTGCAGAGCTAATTTATTAAATAGACGGAACTGAGGATAGGTCATCAATATAAGTACCAAGTACCAAAAAATACCTTTAAAGGGGTTGTCCCACGAAAAATATTATACAGTTTTCAAACCAGCACCTGGATCTGAATACTTTTGTAATTGCATGTAATAAAAAATTTAGTATAGCCCCTGAGATATTCAATAAACTGTATCTGTACAGCGCCACCTGCTGTTTGTTTTTTTCTTATTTCTTAGTCCTACTCACAGAGATGGCCGCACATGCTCAGTTTCATCCTTCAACTGCCTCCTGAGCTGTGATAGGAAGAGAGCTAAAGAAGACAGGCCCCCTGAGAAAAGACATTTCCCTTGAGCTGCCAGCTTGATATGTACTATATCATTTCTGATTTTCCTTGTTTACATTAATCATGGGATAACCCCTTTAAGTGAATGAGATGAAGCTACAATACCCTGCATTGCCACTACAAACTAGATAGTGTGCTGGTCAGCGGATCAAGGGAAATATTGGAGAGGCTGCAGTGCTCATCCCTCCAACTGATCGGCAGGGTTGCCAAGAGTTGGGCCACCATCGATTTCATTTTATTGGCCTATTCTAAGACCTGCCTATTGTGTTCAGTCCTTCTAGTGCACTGATTCTTATTGGCTGCCTACACAATAGCAGTAATTCCTCTTCTGTCTGTATACAAGAGGATTAGGGTAATGGTCTGAGCTACTGAGCATGTGCAACCATTAGCACTGGACACAATAGGTGGACATACTGAGAGAGAAACACAATTTTGGAGCAAAGTAAGCCATACAACAGGTGATGCTTAACAAATCTATGTGAAGATATACCATATGTATCATCTCTATCATCTCTACACTGTCTAGTCTAAAAAAAAAACTGAAATCCTGCAGTTTTCACTCTGCCCATTAATTCTTATAATAGACTGGCACTTCCTGATTTGTAAAAAATAAAATAAAATCACTTCTCAGCAGTCATCTCATTACCCTTTAGAGGCAGGATTGCAATGGCAGGCATCATCTATATATACAGATAACATAGATCCACCATTCACAATGACCTCTGTAAAAGGTCACAAAGCACTCTACCACAAAAGTCATCTCCAGACTACAGACTACAGGTCCATATGGCTACTGTAAACCAATGATGCTAACAAAAAGAACTCAGGCATGATGGCCGTTCTCATAATCATGTACAGAAAATAGAATTTAAAAAATGTCCCATCAGAAAATGAAAACAGATTGGTAATAAATATGTATAAGTATCTGGTTTTAATAAGGAAATATATATGTATTTAGTCATGTAAATTAGCCACAAAATTTTATTTGTATCCAAATAGAATGTAAATTAGCAATAAATATTTATTTTTTTATCAAAATATTTATCAGAATATAAAGTCCATTAAAAACAAAGATAGAACACTGAAAAAAAACAACCCACTATTGCATATACAGAAAACGTGCCACTGGAACAGTAGTTTTTATCATCTCCATCCTTCAAAACAGAACAATTTTCAGACCAGCTATTTATATGGAACAACGAAAGGACATTGGTCCCTTGGGTGCTGTGGGGAAAGCAATGGAAGTGGCTACTATTGAGCTGATGTTCCTTTCAGGTACGTGTCTTTCCTAAGGATAGCTGTTGTGTAATTACACTCGGTGCTCACCTGCTCCTGGCCCAGAATAAGAATTCCATTTGGTTTAATTGGGTGCCAGGGGGCCAGGTTTTCCCCTGAGCCCAGTTTGATGCCATCCAGATACGCTTCCCACATTCCATCCCTGGTCGTCCATGTGATGCAAACATGGTGCCATTTTCCATCACCAATGGAAAAGGGGAGCTGGGCCACCTGTCGGGGGGAAAAAAGAAAAAGTCAGGCGTCAGGACGTTTTTTCGATGCGTCGGATAATAAGAATTCAATATGAAATGGGAAAGGGTTGTGCAGTGTAATATTATTGACTTTTCCGAGGATGATGAATCATTTATAAGTGTCTCTCTTGCTATTCAAACACACGATAGCTAAAACTCAATAATGCTACACTGGGATAATGACTAATGCCGTGGCATAATGGGTGCAGTTCCCCAGAATACTTAATTGCTCGAGCTGTTTGACTTGGCAGAGAGTCTTACTAAACACTCTTTGTCGGACCATCAGTCAGACCAAGGAGGAGTGAGGGGTGATCACTCAATTACAGCACCTCACCTCCCTATGCTATCCCAGTAGTGTGTGGTTGGTCAGGACTTCTCACACTACACTTACCATCAGTGTCGGACTGGGGTACCTAGGGACCACCAGTAAAATTTATTTTGAGGGCCCACTGTACGGATACATTCAAATATAATAAATAATCTAACAAGTTTTTTATATGAACATAGGCTGGTTGAGGTGCTGTACATTGAATATATGTATGTAGTGCAGTAAATCTAATGTGTTATGTGCCACTTGTGCAGGGCGTGGGAGACTAGGGGCCCACCTTGCTCAGGGGCCCACCGGGGGATTCCCCTGTGGGCCAGTCCGAGCCTGCTTACCATTGCACTGTTCCTCTGCTCTCATGTTTTTCTAAGTCTATCAAGAGCTGTCATTCTGTCAGTCATCCAAATCCTCCACCTACTCACTGCAAAGTGAGATTATCGCAGTGAGTATAACTCTATGGTGCTCACCAGTGATGAAACTTAGCAGTCTTTTTTAATTCAATGTTCCATGCTAGAGGTTAATATACAGGCATAACAGGGCAGCGCCAATGGCGTCGCCACCACTAAAATGTATGTTGCTATAATACCACTTGTCCTAGTAGTGCATGCAGGTGTACTGACATTTGGCCAAAGGCGAGCAATCACTGCCCAACTGTGGGGTGCAGTCCTAGATCAGATGGCTGGTCTGTCTCAGCAGTGTGGCAGGTGCCTGAAGCAATTAACCCTAACCGTGTGCAGTAAAGTCCAAAGCCAAATGCGAGCATTAGCTTTATTGACATTGTCTGGCAGCTTTCACTCACACAGGGATGTTGTCTCCCTGAAGAACAGTTGTTTTCTACAGTATTAGCTTGTCTGAGTAATACACCAGCAGCAGAATGCACTTCTTTCCTCTTGATTTGCTTGCTAGCCACTTCCTCTAGCCAGTTAACTATTTCCTACCCATACACAGCTTTTGGAATACAAAGTGCATACATCATAGCATCACAGTAAACATTTTAACAGTAGTGAAACATAACATTAACCCTTTAGCAGTGAACTTGTGGGTCACTGCTAAAGGGTTAATGTTAGATTTCCCTTACGGCCTCATGCACACGACCGTATAAATGACATCTATGTGCATTCCGTATTTTGCAGAACGGAACAGCTGGCCCTCTATAGAACAGTCCTATCCTTGTCCGTAATGCGGACAATAATAGGACATGTTCTATTTTTTTGCGGAATGGAAATACGGACATACGGAAATGGAATACACATGGAGTACCTTCCGTTTTTTTTGCCGACCCATTGAAATGAATGGTTCCATATACAGTCCACAAACAAACGGAACGGACACGGAATGAAAATACGTTCGTGTGCATGAGGCCTACTACTGATTTCTGACAGAAGAAGCTTTCATGGGATAAATATCTCAACCTCCTAGTCAATGAAACCCTACATGCTTGCACTTCCAACTTCTTCTATCCTGAACCCTTACAAGTCATTGAGCAGATACAACAGTTAACCATTGATGGAGTGGGTATTTGCTCAATGTGAATGCACATGTGGCAGCAGATCCTCATAAGCCAGTTTATCAGCATACCTTAAACATAGGAAACAGAATAAGAGACCCACATATGACAGCGCAATACTTATAAAAGATGGAAGTGGACTTTTCTGCCTCCAAGTCATTTTCCTGGTATTGATCCTTGGTCCTGTCATTAAACAGATTGACAGGGAATCTGTCACCCTGATTTTGGACCATTATCTACAGTAGTACATGAGTAGTACTGCAGATGAGGAGTTCAGATCACTATTTTTTTATTTTCCTACTGCCCCCTGTTCCCCCCCAGTCAGAGTTGTATTGAAATACATTGTCAGGACTGCTTTGCATACACACAGGAATCCCTTTCCATTATGTTAGCACAGCAGTCCCGACTACGCAGTTTTGAATGCTGACAGTGGGAGAACGGGGTGGAAGGAGGGGACAATAGGAAAATGAAAAATAGTGATCTGGACCCCTTTTCTGCAGTATTACACATATATTACTGTAGATAACTGTCCAAAACCGGGGTGACAGATTCCCTTTACCCCTGTTAGAGGCTGTTAGAGTAAGCTCTAGGGAATAGAGTGTGGGCATTGAATCCATGGGAACACATATTTTTTGCCCTATAAGACGCACTTTTTTTTTCCCCCCATTATGGAAGCGCTCATTAGTACAGGAGGACCAGGAAGCTGTGAATGTTGCGCTCCCCTGGCTCTGTACTCACCTGTTCCTGGTTTTCCTCGGCCGCTTGCTGTGCTTGTGAGTGCGTACAGCGTAAGGATGTCGACGCTCTATGAGCATCAGGTCACAGCACAACACGCAGGAAGATAAGGAAAAGCAGGAGCTGGATCTCAGGAGTGGTAGAAGCGTCCGGAGCAGGAGAGGTGAGTTGCTTTATTTATTTTTTGATCTGAGGTCTGATCACTATGAGGGTCATTAACATGAAGGTCTGATCTGATGTCTGATTAATATGGGGGTCATTAACATGGAGGTCTGATCTGAGGTGTGATTAATATGAGGGTCATTAACATGGAGGTCTGATCTGATGTCTGATTAATATGGGGGTCATTAACATGGAGGTCTGATCTGATGTCTGATTAATATGGGGGCCATTAACATGGAGGTCTGATCTGATGTCTGATTAATATGGGGGTCATTAACATGAAGGTCTGATCTGAGGTCTGATTAATATGGGGGTCATTAACATGAAGGTCTGATCTGAGGTCTGATTAATATGGAGGTGTCATTAACATGAAGGTCTGATCTGAAGGTCTGATTAATATGGGGGTCATTAACATGGAGGTTTGATCTGAGGTCTGATAATTATGGCGGTCATTAACATGAAGGTCTGATCTGGGGTCTGATTAATATGGGGGTAATTAACATGGAGGTTTGATCTGAGGTCTGATAATTATGGGGGTCATTAACATGAAGGTCTGATCTGAGGTCTGATTAATATGGGGGTCATTAACATGGAGGTTTGATCTGAGGTCTGATTAATATGGAGGCTTATTAACATGGAGGTTTGAATATGGAGCCTTATTAACATTGGGTGATCTAATCTGAGGTCTGATTGGGGGTCTTATTAACATTGGGGGTCTGTTCTGAGTTCTGATTAACATTGGGGGTCTGATTGGGGCTCTGAGCTGAGCTCTGATGAAAAATATTTTTTTCTTATTTTCCTCCTCTAAAACTTAGGTGCGTCTTATAGGGCGGAAAAAATCGGTAAGTCAACATAGAAGCTGCATACCCAAAACAGTATAGGATATTTTATATCTGCAAAGTTACCTTAGATTTATTTTTATTTTAGATACATAGAAACAATACCAATGGTTATAAAGTTGCATGCAGCTTTTAATTAATCGCCATCACCCAACTTGTGCTCGGATGTGTAACCTTCACCTGCACCTTCATATTTCCCCACAGAATTGGAGCATCACACCTTTGTTATTGGACTGTGGATTCCTCGCTTTACAAATGCTGGCAGCAACGGGAATACATTTAAGACGCACAAAATGACAGCAGCTTGTGAGATCTGTACGCATTTCTGATAAGCTGTGAAAAACCAGACCATCTGAATGGTACAATGGGTCTCCTAGCAACATTACTACTATACGCCATGGGACTATATGTTTACCGGCTCAATAAGCTTTGCAGAAAGCCTTACACTGCATGTAAATTATAGCGCTCATTATCTGGACTATGCAAACAAATCTAACCCACCGCACAGCCTATAAACCTAACCTGTAAAATGCTATCCCGCAATATATATTACAATTGTCCCTGCTATGGCATTTCTGTGACTCTTTATGGATGCAAAAGCTGAAACATAAAGCAGCGCTGACATCTTTGAAGTTTGTGTCGGTGAAGATCTACCGTGGAGAGCTATGGGAGCAGAAGTGCTGCTCCCATAGAGGACAGACACAGTATGCTGGGGATTAACTTTTGATGTCCCATGCTATGAATTTGATGGCACCAGTATGTACGAGTATACACAAAATCACAGATTTTGATGCCAATTCTGTAGCAAAACCATGGCAAAATACACACGCATTTTAAGGGGTGAAATCCACAGAAAGAACTGACTGGACTGCAGATCTAACATATAGTAGGTCAGTTTTTGTGCAGAATTTTTTTCCATGGCATTTGGATGAGATTTGTTAAAGTTATTATCCATGTTCCTGCAAATGTGTTTCTATGTGCATTTTATTCCTGCTAATCCAGAGAATCAACAGCATTTCTGCTACGCATGGATATAGCATAAGGACTCGTAGACATAGCAAAGCCACGTGCATGGATCAGCACAGAATACCTGTCGGTCCGTATTACAGACCCGTAGGCACTCAGGCTGTCACTAGGGATGAGCGAAGTGAGCTTCGGATCCTAGATCCAAAGTCGCTTCGCTCAAAACTTTGGTTAAACGCTATGGAGATCAGTCTCCATACAACATTAAAATGTATGGCCTCCGACGTAGCGAAGTCAGTTATCCCTTAATAACTATTTGATTTTAAACAAAAAAAAAAAACATTTTAAAACTTGGATCTGAACTCGGCTTCGGATTCGAGGTACTAGTCGGAACTGAAGCGAAGTTCAGATCCAAGTTTTAAAATGGTTTTTCAGTTTAAAAATCAAATACCTAAGTTAATCACCAAAGTCTCACAAGACTTCAGAAATAACTGACTTCGCCTCGTCAAAGGCCATACATTTTAAAGCAGATCTCTGTACAGCATTAAGCCGAAATATGGAGCAAAGTGACTTCGATCTAGGATCCGAAGCTCGCTTTGCCCATCCCTAGCTGTCACCATATGGGGTCTCTGTAAGGTGCCATATTCTCCTCTAAAAGCAATACTGTGCTTAAAGGGGTTATCCCAATATAAAAAAATATAAAATCAGCCACCATACAGTACACTACAATCTAACAAAGCTAGAACCGGCCCTGTACCTCACATGGATCCAGAGATCTCCCCATTCAATTCTCCCATTGCTCTGCTGGATTTATTTCAAGCTGCCGGCTCAGGGGGCGTGTCCTCTCTGCTGCAGCTGGTGGCAATTGAAGGATGGAACTGAGCATGTGCGTCCACCTCAGTAAGGTGGACACAGAAATTGCAAAAATAACAAACAGCGGGTGGTGCCATACAGATATAATTCATCGAATAACTCAGTGGCTATGCAATTAGAAAAGTCCTCAGATCCAGGCACTGATTTGAAAACTGTTGAATATTTTTCATGGGACAACCCCTTTCACGTAGCATTGCAGTTCCTTCATTCTATAAACCCACCTGATGGATTATCCTACTGATAGTAGATTGCTAGGAAAAACGTCTTGCCCCATTCATCGAGAGCCCCTTTTATTTTCCTACACTGGCGAGCCCCATTGAATATGATAAAGGAAACATTACAAGCTGTAATATATTCTGCACAAGCAAGAGGGGGAATTCTTCTGCACGTACCTTGTCATTAATCAGTAGTTCAATAGGATGATTCCCCCACTCAATCAGCACTATCTCATTGGCTTGGCCTTGTACAGCATAGGAGAATGGGGTCCCGATGCCCGGTGAAGCACTGGACTTCAGCCACATGCAGATCGTGAAAGCAAATAGCTCAGGCAAAGTCTTTTTTATCTTCCCGTACAGATAATTAGTACGAAGCGGGAGGGAAACCTTGAAGTCATCTGGTGATTTGAATGCGCTGCTCCCTGTCAGAATATACAAGGTGGAAACACAATGTAACCAGTTCACAGTCAATAAATAAATACAATGACATTTCAATCGAAACCGACAAAATATAGAAATAAAATCATTGCTTCATCCTCTAGGCCAGTGGTGGCGAACCTATGGCAAGGGTGCCAAAGGGGTTACTCTCTGTAGGCGCCCGCACCCAGGAAAAAGTCTATGGTGTACAATATGCCTCCTATCATTCATCAGCGCAGGGCGTGCTACGATCGGCACAGGCAGCGCACTGATGTAGGCAGGCTATTATAGGTAAATGGAAGATATATTATATCGGACTGTAGTATTCAGGTTAACTTGCCGTGTTGGCACTTTGCGATAAATAAGTGGTTTTGGGTTGCAGTTTTGGCACTCGGTCTGTAAAAGGTTCGCCCCCACTGCTCTAGGCTATATTATTCATACCTGGAGTCATCAGGGGTGGATTGGCCATAGACCCTACAGAGAAAATTTCCCGGTTGGCCGATGCCTAGGAGGGCCACCCAAGCCCTTCGCACGGCTCCATACCTCCGGGTACATAGTGATCTGATTCTCCCCATAAGCACCTCTCCTCCTGAATTCAACTGTGATGACGTCCTCGGGTGCAGCTGAATACTGTGGCACAGGTGGCAGTATTTTGTGCTGCACTACTGTGGTATTTTCTGCAATATATTGCTCTGCACTATGGTATTACTGGCCTTGCTTACTTCTGTTGTCCCTGTCTAATTATTTTGCCCCGTCTTACGTTAATTTGGACCTACCTGCAACATAAGTCCACGTTTACTTTTTTTCCCAGGGCCACTTTTAGGTTTCCAGTCCACCCCTGGGATTCACACTGGTACGCTAAGGAGCAGTGGGCACTTTGTGTGCCGCCATGTGGTGCTTCCATACAGTATTCAGTGGCATTGCTTCTAAAGTAGAAAATCCACATACACATGTGATGGAACGTGGCACATTTTGTGGTTCCAATAGAAAAACTCTATATGCTTCTGTATGAAATTGGAGTCATTATGGAAGCACAGTATGGAAACATAAGATGGTCATACGCATAGTCAGCCAAACCCAGTGAGCGAGGCAAATGATCTCTACAGGTATGGGTGCCCATAACTCTCTCGATGACAGATATTGAGGGAAATGGATCAGCCATGTTGGATTTCAACACGCACGATCCTTTGTTCCTGAGAACGACAACCTGCTGCAGTTAGAGTATCTGCCTTGTTCACGCAGCATTAGAGACTCCCCGTGATCATGATCAGATTCCCATCTGATCATAAACACCCCGTCGGATACTGTATAGTGCTCCGTATGGCAGCATATGACAGTGTTATTCTCTTCTAGAAGCAACAATGTATATATGATCCAAAAGAGAAAGCCTCTGCATGCTTCCATATCCTACTAAAGGTGTGCACAGGTAGAGCAAGGCCTACGGGTACTTACATCTCGTAAAACCCTAATGAGGGCATATGTCTATGACTACACACTTTTCCTGGTCTTTTATTTGCATGAGTTCTTGCAGAGCTATGCACGTTTTTATTTTGTGCTCATAGGCTCACCATTGCACTTTGTTGCACCCAAAGCTCCGCTCTCTCTCCCTGCTCCCCCCCCCCACCCACTTTGAGTGACAGCACCGCCAGGCAGTGTTGACATAATCCCACTTGGCCCTGAAGTCTCGCACGTTCGCCTCTGTGATCAGTTCATGTGCAGTATAGGCTTGAATCTTGCTGGGCTGCAAAAATCTGTACTGTGCATGCGCCAATAATGTTGCTAAGCACCTGGCACTGTATTCGCAGTACAAAGTCTTTCGTCCCAGCAAGCTGTCGGCCTGCACTGCACGTGTGACGATCCGAGGGGTGAACTTCCAGTGATTACATCGACACTGCCTGGTAGTGGGCAGGGAAAGTGAGCAGAGTTTTGGGTGCAACGAGGCCCTAATGGTGACGCCCTTGTTGCACCAAGAACCTCCATTGCTTAAAGGGAATCTGTCACCTAAAAAGCGCCTCCCAAACCACCAGCATTACCTTAAAGTAGCCAGCAGTATGTTTCTAAAGATCCTTTTCTTCCTC
Source organism: Bufo bufo (assembly GCF_905171765.1). NCBI lineage: Eukaryota > Metazoa > Chordata > Amphibia > Anura > Bufonidae > Bufo > Bufo bufo. The sequence continues at coordinate 42,737,343 of NC_053395.1, forward strand.
CGGCCAGATGCACCAAAATCTTGAAAAACGAACTTTAATCACCTGCACGCGCTATGTAACAGCAGAGTTTGTAGTCAAGGGGGCAGCGGCCTCCTCGCTTCAAGTGAAGCTCAGCCTGCCCCTTACCCATCCTCCCTTCACTGTGATTGACATCCTGCTGTGAGGCTGGGATCATGCAAGTCTTGCGCATGCGCGGTGTGCTCCTTGTCATTGCGCAATCCCGTCTCCGGCTCCCGCACTCAGCCGGATGCTTTTCTCCCTCAGCGCATTCGCCGGGCGCGCGCGCACAATTGAAAAGCCCAGAGCATGCGCCGGCTGCGTGCGGGAGCCGGAGACGGGATCGCGCAGTGACAAGGAGCATTCCACATCACAGATGCGGACTCATTCACTTCAATGGGTCCACAAATCCTGAGATGCGGAATGGTGCGGAACGGAAGCACGGAACAGAACCCTACGGAAGCACTACGGAGTGCTTCTGTGAGGTTTTGCCCATACTTCCGTTCCGCAAAAAGATAGAACATGTCCTACATTTTTTGCGGAACGGCCGGATCGCGGACCCATTAAAGGGAATGGGTCCGCGATCTGCTGCGGGCTGCCCCACGGACGGTGTTCGTGCATTGCAGGACACAGATTTCACCTTGACATCCTGCAGTGAGGCTGGGGGTCGTGCAAGTCTCGCGCATGCGCGGTGAGCTCCTTGTCCCTGCGCGATCCCGTCTCCGTCTCCCGCACTCAGGCCGTCCACTTTCCTCTCTCTGCGCATGCGCCAGGCTTTCCCATCGTGCGCGCGCGGCGCCCGGCTCATGTGCAGAGAGACGAAAGCGACCGGCTGAGTGCGGGAACCGGAGACGGGATCGCGCAGTGACAAGGAGCGCACCGCATCTGCATTAGGCTTCAGAGTGAGGAGGCGTGTCTCTCAGTAATCCAATACGATTGGCTGGCAGGAAGCTGCTGGCTACAGCAAGTTTGTATGTGACCTGAGGGAATGCAGTTTTGTCCTCAGAGAACTGGCAGAGGAGCCATCTTGAGAAGATCCTCATAATGTAGGATTCAAAACAGCCGTAACTAAGGGGAAAACTCAAGGAAAACAGTGGTAAGTGAAGAAACTAAAGATTGCTTTATGCATAATGCTGCTGCTGCAGCAGTAACATATGCTAAAATAGATTTTTTATGAAAATATATCCTTTAAGAAAATAAATAAATAAAAACGTGACTAGCTCTGCAGAGGGGCCACCGATCGAGATGGTGTAAGGTGCACTGGATTCTCTAATAAGTCATTTGCATTGATAGGCAGGTAATAAGTGGTGACAGATTCCCTTTAAATACTCGTCTTATCCGTCCTGCAATCATATAGATGGAACATTTACCTTCTGCTTCCTGACATCTCACTTTTCTAAACTCTTTTATGTGTTATACGGGGATTAAATTATCCTGTGAACCCAAAGTAGGTTGTTTTTAAAATGGAAAATCGAATTGGTCTACCTTCCCGTAACATAATTCCTTATTAATGCACTTTACAAT